>NW_027590109.1:600000-900000 GCF_964213995.1 Mustelus asterias
TTAAACAGATTGGGTCTGTACTCGTTGGAGTTTAGAAGGATGAGGGGTGATCTTATAGAGACATATAGGATAATGAAGGGGCTGGATATGGTAGAGGTGGAGAGATTCTTTCCACTTAGAAGGGAAACCAGAACTCGAGGGCACAGCCTCAAAATAAGGGGGGGGGGGGGGGCGGTTCAGAACAGAGTTGAGGGGGAACTTCTTCTCTCAGAGGGTAGTGAATCTCTGGAATTCTCTGCCCATTGAAGTGGTGGAGGCTTCCTCGTTGAATATGTTTAAATCACGGGTAGATAGTTTTCTGATCGATAAGGGAATTAGGGGATATGGGGAGCAGGCGGGTAAGTGGAACTGATTCGCTTCAGATCAGCCATGATCTTGTTGAGTGGCGGGGCAGTCTCGAAGGGCCAGATGGCCTACTCCTGCTCCTATTTCTTATGTTCTTATGTTCTTAACCCACGGCCATGTTCCCCTGCGCTATCACCATGGCAGCTGTGAAAGTTGAAAAAAGTGCAATTATTTTTCCATCACAGTAAGTCTTGTGTGTGTATATATATGTATAGATTATCTTCACCAAACCCAACATCCCATGATCCGGGGATGGAGAAACGCAGTAGGTCCCGAGCAAGTTCCGCCTGTTGAGCGAGATGCTTAATGTCCGCCTCCAGTCAGTGGATGCTCCCGGGCAATATGTGACCTTTATGCCTTCAGAATGAAATTGAAATGTCTTTAAAAATCTTGCTATCAACTTGTAGGTCAGTGACAGATGAAGCTAATTAGCTGTGTGAGCCAAGTTCACAACCTGCAAAGTTTATAAGGAGACTGTACTGCTTACACAACTTCAGAGATCCCCAGTGTTTTTCAATTTTATGATTCCGATGCAAATCTGTGAGAAGACAGAGCAAAGCAGACTGAAATCCTGACTTTGAGAACGATTTTGTTTCAGTTCTAATTTTTCATCAAAAAATTCCTGCACAACCCGGCTGAACGCATCAAATCATTACATTTCTTGTCACACTGATCTGCGGTCTTCGGCACTTCACAATCTGCATACACCAAGGTTTCAATTTCCTTCCAAGCCGTAGCTTAAATTTCCCTTGTTGGCTTTGATTTTCCTTTGCCCAAAAATTGAACTT
This sequence comes from Mustelus asterias, assembly GCF_964213995.1. Classification (NCBI taxonomy): domain Eukaryota; kingdom Metazoa; phylum Chordata; class Chondrichthyes; order Carcharhiniformes; family Triakidae; genus Mustelus; species Mustelus asterias. Next base: position 601,134 of record NW_027590109.1, read on the forward strand.
TCCTCTGTTCCACTTCATGTATTAAGTTTTCCAAATCACGGTGAGAGAAATTCTGGGTTCTCTTTTTCCCAGGGAACTTTTCAGTGGCCATATTCTAAATTAAAACTCACAAACACGTACAAGCATGCCACGCATTTTGAAAAGTTGCATAATAACAATAATAATACAATGCAGACTTAGGGCGACACGGTGGCACAGTGGTTAGCACTGCTTCCTCATAGCCCCAGGGAGCCGTGTTCAATTCTGGTCTTGGGTCAATGTCTGTGTGGAGTTTGCACGTTCTCCCCGTTTCTGCGTGGGTTTCCTCCGAATACTCCGGTTTCCTCCCACACTCCAAAAATGTCCGAGTTAGATTAATTGGCAATGCAAAATTGCCACTTGTCAGGATTAGCAACATAAATTCATGAGGTTCCAGGGATAGGGCTGGGTGGGATTGTTGTCGATGCAGATGGCCTGAATGCCCTCCTTTTGCACTGTTGAGTTTCTATGGTAGGGATGTTCACGCCGTGTTTGCCCCAAAACTGGAATGTCCTGCCTGAGATCAACAGAAATCTCCATGGTCCGACGTTACGTTTCCCATGGCGGGTGGGTGGGAAAATTCATCCATTCTATGACTTTAAATCGTAGTTTCACAAATTTGTAAGAAATGAAACATTTGTTTACTTATAGAATTTTAATAATACTCATGTTTAATAATTAAAATGAATTTGAAAATTACACTTTGAGTGATCCAATATGTATTCACTACTTAAAAACAGCAAAAACAAGGAAATACAAATACAGATACATGCATTGGGGTCCCTTTTTCAATGCAAAACTGCCTTTTGGAACCTGGAGTTCAATGGGCGTCCCCAGGCTTGCCGTGTCGAAAGGGGGCGTGGCTAGAAATATCCTGCAACATGCTGAGGGTTGGTGAGTTGGCTTCGCTGTCGGTCTGCGGCTGTTACAGTCATAAGTGGTTACCGCGGAGCAGCTGAGGAAATGTAAACATGCAATTGTCTTTTTCTTGTTCTGGCGCACCATGCCTTTGACAAGGTACCACAAGGTAGGTTGCTGCATGAATTTTAATTACACGGGATCCAGGGTGAGGTAGCCAAATGAGTACAACATTTGTTTGATGACAGAAGACAAGGTGGTTGTAGAGGGTTGTTTTTCAAACTGGAGGCCTGTGACAAGTGGTGTGCCTCAAGGATCGCTGCTGTGTACACTGTTCTCTGTCATTTTTATTTATGACTTGGATGAGAATTTAGTAGACATAAGTTTGCAGATGACAGCAAGATTGGTGTCATAGTGGACAATGAAGACGGTTATCTAGGATTGTAACGGGATCTTGATCAATTGGGCGAGTGGGATGACGAATGGCAGATGGAGTTTAGAACGTCGAACATAAAAAAAACTACAGCACAAACAGGCCCTTCGGCCCACAAGTTGCGCCGGTCATGTCCCTACCTACAGAGGCCTATATATATAGGCTTACCTATAACCCTCAATCCTATTAAGTCCCATCTACTCATCCAGAAGTCTCTTAAAAGACCCTATCGAGTTTGCCTCCACCCCCATTGACGGCAACCGATTCCACTCACCCACCACCCTCTGAGTGAAAAACGTACCCCTGACATCTCCTCTATACCTACTCCCCAGCACCTTAAAACTGTGTCCTCTCGTAGCAGCCATTTCAGCCCTGGGAAAAAGCCTCTAAGAATCCACCCGATCTATACCTCTCAACATCTTGTACACCTCTATCAGGTCACCTCTCATCCTTCGTCTCTCCAAGGAGAAAAGCCCGAGCTCCCTCAACCTATCCTCATAAGGCATGCCAAACAATCCAGGCTACATCCTTGTAATTTAATTTACATAAATGCGAGGTGATGCATTTTGGTCGATCGAAACAGGGCAGGACTTATTCTGTTAATGGCAGGGCGTTGGGGAGATTATATAACAAATCAATCTAGGGTTTCAGGTTTATAGCTCCTTGAAAGTGGTTTCACAGGTGGACGGAATGGTGAAGAAGACATTTGGCATGCTTGGTTTCTTTTGTCAGAACATTGAAGACAGGAGTTTGGACGTTTTGTTCAAGTTGTACAAGACATTGATGAGGCCACACCTGGAATACTGTGTACAGTTCTGTTCACCCTATTATAGAAAGGATATTATTAAATTAGAAAGAGTGCAGAAAATATTTACTAGGATGCTACTGGGATTTGATGGTTTGACTCGTGAGGAGAGGCTGTATAGACTGGGACTTTTTTTCTGGGGCGTAGAAGACTTAGGGGTGATCTTATAGAGCCCTATAAAATGCTGAAGGATATAGATCAGTTAGATAGTCAAAATCTTATCCCATAGATAGGGGAGTCAAAAACTAAACAGCATCGGTTGAAGGTGAGAAAGGAGAGATGCAAAAGTTTCTAGAGGGGCATTTCTTTTCACACAGAAGGTGGTGAGTGTCTGGAACGAGCTGCCAGAGGTAGAAGTAGAGGCGGGTACAAATTTCTCTTTTAAAAGGCGTTCAAATGTTATTTGGGTAAGATGGGTATAGAGGGATATGCGCCAAACGCGGGCATTTGGGGCGAGCTTCGGGTTTAATAGATTGTGCGGCATGGACAAGTTGGGCCAAAGGGCCTGTTTCCATGCTGTAAACCTCTATGTCTCTACTTCCGCCGGCGACCGGAATTCCTGGCCCCTTGAGGTTATGAGTATTAAATTCAAAGACGAACCATAGAATCTGGCAAGAAAAGGCAAGCGACCTGAGGTTTGGGAGCACTTAAAAACTCAGCAAAGGTGGATCAAGGGATTGAATAAAAAGGGGAAAATAGAATATGATATTAAGATGGCTTGGAACATCAAAAAAAACTGACCATTCAACTTTCTATAGCTATGTGAAGAGAACGAAGGTTGACAAAACGAATGTAGTTCTCTTATAGTCAGAATCAGATGAATTCATAACGGGCAATAAAGAAATAACCGAGGATCTAATTTCATACTTTGCTTCTGTTTTCCTAAATGAAAACACGAACAATGTACCAGATGTTCTGAAAGAAAGAAGTTTTCCCGGGGATTTGAAGAAAGTGGAGAAATGTTGTTGAGGAAACTGATGGGCATGAAGATGGATAAAGCTCCAGGGCCTCACAGTTTTCATCCTACAGTACTTATGGAAGTAGATACATTGTTGTTCATTTTCCACAATTCATTGGACTCTGGATTAGTTCCGAAGATTGGATGACAGCCAATGTAAACCTCCTGTTCCAAAATTGAAATAGAGATAAATAAAGGTAACTGCAGACCAGCGAAGGTTTAAAAGCGTCGTTCAATAAGTGGAGGGAAAAAAGTAAACATTAGTATGTTTAGCCATGTTGGTCCCTTACAGAAGAACCATGGAAATTCCACCACAGAAACAGGCCTTTTGGCCTTTCTTGGCTGTGCCGAACCATTTTTCTGCCTAGTCCCACTGACCTGCACCTGGACCATATCCCTCCACACCCCTCTCATCCAACGTAACTGTCCAAGTTTTTCTTAAATGTTAAAAGTGAACCCGCATTCACCACTTCATCTGGCAGCTCATTCCAAACTCCCACCTCTGCGTGAAGACCCCCCCCCCCCCCCCCGCCTAATATTCCCTTAAAACTTGTCTCCCTTCACCCTTAACCCATGTCCTCTAGTTTTTTTTCTCCTCTAGCCTCAGTGGAAAAAGCCTGCTTGCATTCATTCTATCTATACCCATCCTAATTTTATACACCTCTATCAAATCTCCCCTCATTCTTCTACGATCCAGGGAATAATGTCCGAACCTATTCAACCTTTCTCTCTAACTCAGTTTCTCAAGTCCCGGCAACATCCTTGGAAAACTTCTCTGCACTCTTTCAAAATTATTAATACCCTTCCTGTAATTAGGTGACCAAAACTGCACACAATACTCTAAATTCGGCCTCATCAATGTCTTATACAACCTCACCATAGCATTCCAACTTTTATACTCAATACTTTGATTTATAAACGCCAATGTACCAAAAGCACTCTTTACGACCCTATCTACCTGTGACGCCACATTTAGGGAATTATGTATCTGTTTTCCCAGATCCCTCTGTTCTACTGCACTCTTCAGTGTTCTACCATTTACCTTGTATGTTCTACCTTGGTTTGTCCTTCCAAAGTGCAATACCTCACACTTGTCTGCATTAAACTCCAGAAGCCAGCAGAAAAAAAAGCATAATGGGCAACAAAGAAGTGACAAAAGAATAGAGCATATACTTTGGTTATGTCTTGTCAAAACACGGAGCAATCACATTCCAGAAATGTTAAGAAACCGGAGGACTCGTGAGATGGCGGAATTGAATGTAATCACTGTTAGTGAGAAAATGCTGCTGGGGAAAGTAATGTGGCTAAAGGTTGACAATTCACCAGGTTCTGATAGTCCGCTTTAAAGCACATTTCATGAACTGGCACTGGAAATATTGGACGTATTGTTTGCCCTCTTCCACAATTTTATTCACTCTGTAGCAGCTCCTCGAGACTCGGGGTGCCAAACATACTCCGCGGAGGGAGATTTAAAAGAGGGATTGGAGCCAAGTTAACCGGATAGCAGTTGTGGGGAGAATGCTGACGCATGTTCTAAAATATCTGATAACAGAATAGAAAAGGAGATCAAACAAAGCGAGCACGTGGTTCGGAACTGCAAACCAAGATAAACTAATATACTGAGATTTTTGCAGATTTAACTGGTAGAATAGATGAGGGAGAACCCGTGGATATGGTGTATTTGGACACTCAGAACGCTTTGTTCAGTTCCATCATAAGAGATTCGTCGGAAAAATTAAAACAAATCTTCTGGGTGTACTGTATTGGCATGGGCCGAGAATTGGTTGAAAGACAGGAAAGAGAGGGAATAAATTGGTCTTCATCCGAATGGCACGCAGTGATCAGTGAAGTTCTTCAAAGACCAGTGAATGGACTCCACTGTTCAAGATATTGATTCATGACCTGGATGAGAAAACCAAATGCAACAAAACTTGCTGTCGACACAGAACTGGATGCAACTGTGAATCATAGGATGGAGGCAGGGAGGTTTCTAGGTGCTTCAGACAAGTTGAGTGAGTGACAGGGCATATTCAATACAAACAAACTGAAACTGATTTTCTGTACTTCGATGGTGAAAACAGAAAGGATGGTATAAACATATTGGGAAATGTGGGTGTGCAAAGGCATCCGGCTGCTCTCGTACACCAGTCAATGAAATTGGCGGGGCAGGTTCAGCAAGCAATTAGAAAGGCAAATGCTCCTTTGGACTTCATTGCAAGTTGATTTGAATTCAAAAGTAGAGATCAGTAAGTATAGTCTAGCATCCACAGCCACAGGTGAGGTGCCCGAGGATTCGAGGGTAGAAAATGTGGTACATTAGTTTAAGAAGGACTGCAGGGAAAAGCCTGGGAACTACAGGCCTTTGAGCGTAACATCTGTAATGGGTATGTTGTTGGAATTCTGAGAGACAGGATCTACAGGCATTTAGAGAGGCAAGGGCTGATTAGGAAAAGTCAGTATGGCTTTGTGAGTGGAAAATCGTGTCTCACAAATCTGATTGTGTTTTTTGAAGGGGTAACCGAGAAGGTAGATTTGAGTAGAGCAGTTGACGTTGTCTAAATGTGGGCGGCACGGTAGCACCGTGGTTAGCACTGCTGCTTCACAGCTCCAGGGACCTGGGTTCGATTCCCGGCTTGGGTCACTGTCTGTGTAGAGTTTGCACATTCTCCTCGTGTCTGCGTGGGTTTCCTCCGAGTGCTCCGGTTTCCTCCCACAGTCCAAAGATGTGCGGGTTAGGTTGATTGGCCGTGCTAAAATTGCCCCTTAGTGTCTTGAGATGGGTAGGTTAGAGGGATTAGCGGGTAAATATGTAGGGATATGGGGGTAGGGCCTGGGTGGGATTGTGGTCGGTGTAGACTCGATGGGCCGAATGGCCTCTTTCTACACAGTAGGGTTTCTATGATCTATGAAATGGCCTTTCGCAAGGCCTTTGACAAGGTACCGAATGGTCGGTTGTTGCATAACCTTAATTCTCACGGATGAATGACAGAAGACGGACGTGGTTTTAGAGGGTTATTTTTCAAACTGGAGGCCTGTGACCAGGGATGTGCCTCAGGGATCGGTGCTGCATCCGCTGTTATTTGTCATTTCTATTAATGATTTGGATGAAAATTTATGAGGCATATTTAGCAAGTTTGCAGATGACACGAAGATTGGTGCCATAGTGGGCAGTGTATAAGGTTATCCAGTATTGCAATGGGATCGTGATGAATTGGGTTAGTGGGCTGATGAATGGCAAATAGAGTTAAAGTTAGATAAATGTGAGGTGCAGCATTTTGGTACCTCGAACCAGGGTATTGTTTATTCTCTTAATGGTAGGGCGTTGTGGAGAGTTATAGAACAAATAGTTGTCGTGGTGCACTTCCACAGCTCCTTGAATGTGGAGTCACATGTGGGCAGAATGGTGAAGAAGGCATACGACATACTTGGTTTCATTGGTCAGAACATTGAATACAGGAGTTGGAGTGTCTTGTTGAAGTTGTACAAGACATGATTAAGGCCACACATGGAATACAGTATACAGTTCTGGTCACCCTGTTATGGAAAAAATATAACTAAACTCGAAAGAGTGCAGAAAGAAATACTAGAATGCTGCCAGGACTTGATGGTTTGATTGATAAGGAGAGGCTGGATAGACTGGGACTTTTTTCCCTGGAACGCAGAATGCTTAGGGGTGATCTTATGGGTCTATAAAATAATGAGGGACATAGATCAGCTAGATAGTCAGCATCTTTTTACAAAGATTGTAAAAAGATGCTGACCATCTCGCTGATCTCTGTCCCAAAGGTAGGGGAACCTAATACTAGGGGCAGAGGATTAATATGAGAGGGGAGAGATACACATGGGTCCAGAGGGGCAATTTTGTCACACAGGAGATGGTGAGTGTCTGGGACAATCTACCAGACGTTGTGATAGAGGCGGGTACAATTTTGTGTGAAAACAAAAACATTTAGACAGTCGCATGGCTAAGATGGATATAGAGGGATATGGGCCCAACAGAGGCCATTGGAACTAGCTTAATGGGAAAAACTGGGTGGCTTGTATAAGTTGGGCCAATGGGCCTGTTTCCACTGCAAATCGCTATGACTCTCTGACTCTATTGCACTTTTACAGGGCCTTGTTGAGAGCACAGCTTAAGTATTGCAACTCTTCTCTCCCTACATAAGAAATGATACACTTGCCATTGAGAGACTGCAGCAGAGGTTCACTAGCCTGCTACTAGGTTCGGCGGGATTGTCCTATGAGGAGAGACTGGTTCGACGGTGTCTGTGTTCATGAGTTCAGAAAGGTGAGAAGAGATTTTATTCAATGTGCTGGTCAGACCGGATAAAGGGAGGATGTTTTCCTTGTTTGTGGAAACTAGATCCAGGCCACACAATATTAGGATATGGGATAGAACATGTCGGACTGAGATGAGAAAAAAAATCACTCATAGGGTTGTGATCCATTGGAATTATGCATCACAGAGAGCGTGGGAGGCCTTATCAATTAATGCATACAAGAAAGGGAAAGATCTTTATCGAGATTTTATTTTCACCTCGGTACGTGATGGCAGAGGAGTATTTGGCATTGAGATCGAGGATCAACAATGAATCATTGATTGACAGAGCAGACTCGAAGTGCCGAATGAGCTACCACAAAGTTCTATATTTCTCTATCATTCTTGATTATATTCCATCGTGACTTAAGCCACTTCTCCAGATGCAAATCGTGGAATTTGTGTTACTGCAGCTGGAGACAATTGGTAAACAGATTGTCCCCCTGGCCTCCAGAAGTGCCACTGACTTGATAAAGTCATGGTAGGTGCTTCCGAAGTGACAGAGCTGTCCTGCTATGACTGACCCTTCAATTACTGCCTATATTGTGTTTGTGTGACTGAACGTTAGGTAACATTTATCCTTCGCGCCTATATTAGTGTTTCAATTGGCAGCAAGTTTCGTATTCGGATTACTGTTCGGCATCGGATCAGTGATACAGTTGCCATTACCGTTAGGGGCGCAATTTGTGATAGAGTTAGAGTTAGGTTATGGCTGAGTCCAGAGCATGTTTTGGAATTTCATTCCTCTTTGGGGTTTTTTGTTTGCACTGAGATACAGGGTTCAATTTCGTTTTGTGTTAGTGTTCGCGCTCCATTAGGTTTACAGAGAACATAGAACATAGAAAGCCACAGCACAAACAGGCCCTTCGGCCCACAAGTTGCGCCGATCACATCCCCACCTCTAGGCCTATCTATAGCCCTCAATCCCATTAAATCCCATGTACTCATCCAGAAGTCTCTTAAAAGACCCCAACGAGTTTGCCTCCACCACCACCGACGTCAGCCGATTCCACTCACCCACCACCCTCTGAGTGAAAAACTTACCCCTGACATCTCCTCTGTACCTACCCCCCAGCACGTTAAACCTGTGTCCTCTCGTAGCAACCATTTCAGCCCTTGGAAATAGCCTCTGAGAGTCTACCCTATCCAGACCTCTCAACATCTTGTAAACCTCTATCAGGTCACCTCTCATCCTTCGTCTCTCCAGGGAGAAGAGACCAAGCTCCCTCAACCTATCCTCATAAGGCATGCCCCCCAATCCAGGCAACATCCTTGTAAATCTCCTCTGCAACCTTTCAATGGCTTCAACATCTTTCCTGTAATGAGGTGACCTGGTGAAGGTTAGTATTAATAAGCGATGTTTAAGATTGGATTCAGGGTTCCAGTGGAATTTCGACTTTAGTGCTGGTTCAGATCTCAAAGTGTGAATTGCAGCTCTGGTAATTGTGTTGCCATTTATTTGTGGTTTTTCTGCCTTTTCTAATTTGGAATAAAGGTACACGAAGCATTACAGTGTAATTAGTGTTCAGCTGGCGTTCAGTTTTGCGTTTGGGTTATGTTTGGTTTCAGTTATATTTTAAGAGACAATACATTTATAGCAGATAACAAGAACGAGAAAAACAAGTCGAGGTGTAAAGGAAAGAGAGTGGGACAAAGAAAGAGAGAGAGAGACAGATAAAGAGGGAGAGAAAGAGGAGAGACTGAGAGGGAGAGAGATGGAGATTTATAGAAGTGAAATTCTGCATGGAATTCAGAACAAAATAAGGTGCGTCCTTAATACGAGGCAATGTTAAAGTCGGGCCTGGTCAAGAGGACAAAATCAGCAGTTCATAAATCTTTGATGCTTATTGAAGACAGATGCATTGAATGCAAAACAAATATGTGGATTTTGAAAAAAAGAGGAATTTTTTGACTTGGGACTAAATTTGGTCAGGCAGCAGGTAACCGACGCTTGATCAGAGCCATCGTGATTCCTCAGAGGCGGCGTTGGTTCAAGTGACTGGGTTGGAAATTGTCCACTGATTGATACCAGGAAGTGGGATGATATGTGCTCGGAGTGTCATGGAAGTTGCCTTTGGAGGTGATTACTTGATTTGAATTATTAAATAAAACCCAGAATGCAACACTGTCAACTAGCGGAGAGATGGATGATAAAGATGGTATAGTTAAATATTGCAAAATGTGGGGACTGGAGGGGAAGGAATAAAAATTAGGACACTTACCCTTAGCCGTTGGCATTGAGGATGTAACTTTTGGCTGTGATAAGAACCTATCTGGTACTGTGGTAAGGCGAATTTGATTGGCAAGACTCAAAGACAAAGTTCAGGGAAACATAAACACCAACGTCGAAGGCGAAAACATCATCGAAGACTCCGGAGATGCAAGCGGTGATGAGGTGGGACGATAATTTGTAAGGACAAAGGTGACCTTTGTTTATGCCACTGCAAAATTGCGTGACAAATATAAAAAATGAACTCGAGGAGAGAACATATCAGCTGACATTGCGCAATGGAAAGTAATTGGCCCCATCCATTCCAGCAGCCATCCATTTGAGGCGTTGGTCATCCCTGCAGTGTTCCCTCTTCCTGGTTCCTTTTTCCTCGGTTGAGTAAGCTGATTGGGTTTGTCCACACTGAAAACCATATTGCCAATAAATATATGCCATGGAGGGAGCAGAGGGAAGGAAGGGAGAGAGAAGAAGAAAGTGAGAGTGAGAGCGAAAACGAGTGACTATACTGACCATGTGGAAAGAGTGGACTGGAAACAGACGCAAATAAAGGCTGTCAAAGAAACTGCAATACTCAGGCAGATATACTATTTTAGATAATTGCCAATGATCTTTTCGAGCAGGCATAAGAAAATGAGATTTGGACGAATAGAAGTGGTGGAGGTACTGTGGATGATTTGTTGTTTTTTTCATATCCTGTATTCTGAACAAGAGCGGTCACAATCGTAATATCCATTCAATCGCACCAATGACAGCCAGCCTCGTCTCCCCTCGTCGAACCACTGCTTGTATTTGGCGAACCATTTCGATTGATTGTGCCAGTTAAGTGATGGAGAATGATGGGTAAATATCTGAAAGTTGAACTGAAAACGCAGGGAGTCACAACGGAAATCTTTGCAGATATTTTGTTTATTAATCTGACGTGTATTTAATCCGTACAGAATTATCGTCATGCTGTTTAAATGCCCTCTGAAGTTCACCGGAATCATGCTGAAATAATTGTGCTCACAAAACAAATTATATTTTGTGGCAATTTGAAAACTTTTCCAGATCTAAATTCTGAGCAACTGAAATGTATGGATTTGTTCCTGCAATTTTATCAAATAGAATGATATCCCAGCCTGCCTCCTTCGCTCTCTCTCCATTGCAAAAATCATTCTGAACCTCATTTGGCAGTTGTTGCATTCCCCCGTCTGCATTTAAAATTAGTGAAGGGCCCCACTGCTCCTGAAGACAACTGAACACCTGTAATTTTCCATTTCAGCCCCCATCCAAAAGCTCAAATGCGCTTTAATGCTTGAATATGACAGTCATGTTTCGTGATTAATGTAATTTTCGTTCACTGCCTTCAGCTGTTTTGGAAACATCAAAAAAAGCAGCAGCAAAGTACACTGCTTTTCTCTTTCACGCTTTATATTTTACCCATCTTCTTTGCCTCTGGTCATTTTTCTGCATCTTCAAAACATACTGTCAGCAATTATTTCAACTCAAGTCTTTGGGACTTCCATAGCCAAACATTACAGCATGAAAAACACTATCAATATCTACATGCTAAGTTCTTCAGATGGAGTATAGAATCAGATCTAATTTCACCACAAAGATTTTGACAATCCGTTTGATGATTGTCAAAGCACTGGATTCCTCTGTAGCAGCGGCATCATCTTGCATTATGTTTTTGCCAATTGAAAAAGAAGAGTAATGGGATATTTCACCATATTTTGCACCTGTTTTCTGAATTTAGACTGTGTCACGGCATAAATACAAGTGTTTGTGCAGCAACTCAGGAGCTGCAGCATAAATCCAATGTGCAGTACATAATATGGGATGTAAACACGCTTATGTCCTAAATGATAAATGCGACTCCATATAAAATAAACCATATACACTGTCCATAAAAGGATGAAGTTACCAGAAATGGAAAACAGTAAAATTATCGATTTCCTTCGGCTCTCCATCTCTGGGTCTCGGTGACTGTCTGTATGGCTCTGATGGCAAAGCCTCCTTCTTGCTCTGCTGGCATCTAAAATGTATCTGATGGTTAAAACATTTAGAAGTAGAATGAGAAAAAATGTCAATCCAGGCGTGAGAAGGTAATGAATGACCTCGATTGTTGACCATATTATTGAATAGCTGATAGCGAGATATGCATGACAAAACCAGGGACTGTGATTTAATGAATATCCGTCCAACAACTTGAAGTACCATGAAATGTTCTTCAAACAGCTCAGCACAGTCACTGTTCCCAGAATCACAGCAGCATTTCTCTCAGTGCAATATTTTGTTTTCAGCTTCTGGCAGCAAACGGCAACATATCGATCAAAGGTGAAAGTGACAGTGAACCAGACGGAACAATCAGTTGCTGCATGAAGCAACACGGCGTGAATGTTACATACGGGAATGGATGTCAAGAAAAGAAACTCCCTCCAATATAGAATTGGTATCTGCCTCCATATCAGATCCAGGATGACAACCAATAGATCGGCCGTTGCCATAGCGACAAGGTAGCGAGTGACACTTTTGGAAAGGCCACATTTACCACGAGATAGAATCACAATTGTGATTAAATTAACTGAGAGATTAGATATAAACAGCAAAAAACCACATTAGCACAAAAAAACAAAACTAATACATTGATTAATTTTCAGTCGATTTGATCAGTGTCACGATCATGCAATTGCGGAATTGAATTATTGTTTTATGTTGGATAGCTATAATGTATTGTTGAAACCCTCTGGATGTATCCAATTAGCACATTCTTCAATCTCAAACCTTGTCAAAGTTAAGCCAGTGTGTTTTGGTTGTAACAGCAAGTTGCCAATTATTTGTGCTTCTGCGAAAAATGAGGGTATTAAATTGCATTGTGGAATTCCATTAGATAATAAATTAGAATATAAGCAGCAACAGAGCACTTCTGAGCTATCCCAACATTTCTTCATGCTTCCTGAAATGCATAGTTCGATGTTGCAGCAAAAAATAAAGGGCACTTGAAATCAACTTGAATTGAAAGGTCTAAACTTACCTCAGTGAAACAGCGTAGGGGAAGCACATTCCAATTTACAGAAAACGCTATGGATAAATATGAGGTTGGTAGTACAGGTTCCTACTTGTCATAGTTACCCAATGATTTTGATTTAGTGTACAGTCAAATCTTGGCCCGGCTATTTAGAAAACAACCCTTACATCATCTTGGATGGCACCAAATGTCTTTTTTTTCTTGTATTTTCTCATTGCATTCATGCATGCATTTTCTTATAATTCTGATTAACCAGTTTACCATGAGATTTTTTTTCTGCATTGCTGCAGTCTAACCAGTTGAGTGCTCCTAGAAATTTCTCTTTTCATTTCAAATCTGCAGTATCGTAGAATTCCTTTTATCATTGATACTTTCATTGTGTAAATCAAACTCAGTTCCAACTATTGATAATTATCCGATGACTTTTTGTCAATGGGTGAATTGCCACAGAGCAGTGTTACTGATCGATTTTCCATGACTCAGCCTTGGAAGGGGAGATTGGCTCTGAATTCCTCTCCCAATTATTATCGAATTAAACTTGTGTTTATCTGAGATACGACTCAGGTCAAAACTCTGAACAGTAACCTGTGACTAAGTATGTCGGTGGAGAATTCACCATGAATTCCTGTTAGCAATCGTTACACAATGACGAGGAATTAGATTGCAAATCTGCTCTTGAGCATTCCGGATGACGCTTAACTTGCATGAAACGCTGACTCTTCAAGCTCAAGTTGCAATATGTCTCCACCTCAGAGCTGCAGGAGTCAGGCCAGTTTCCACTTATTTCTAATTACCGCGCCATCCATGGTTAGAATGGGGAAAACATTTTTGGCTCTGCAAGCAACAGGTCGTGTATGACTTCTCGGACTGTGATTCAGGTTTCATATTTAGACAATGAAATGAAATTATTCTCATTACCCGATGAAAATGGTTTATCTTTAACATATCAGCCCAGATTTATGCCTAATCTTCATTCAGTGACGCATCTGAAGTACGGAAGAAACGAATTCTTCTCCTAACCGTCAGTGAGTGACATGGAGGTAGTTTGGGGGGAATCAATTCACACTCTGCATTTTAAGTTCTTCGTTTGCCTCTTGAATTATGTGGCATCATTCCGGACTTAGGGCCAAAATGTGCATATATTGGCCATTGGATTATATAGAAGTAGTATTCAACTCCTTTCCATTAATTGCTCATTTGGGAAAAAATAGGAAGTGAATTGTGTTCAGAGTTTAACTTGGCCGGATTCTGCACTGTAAAATATATCTGTTTTTATTCAGTTCATGTATGTTAATTCAACCAAATTAATATAACTCGAATTACATCATTGAAAAAGGCGACTCGTAAAGCCAGCAACAATACCCAATTTAGCGCTGCATCAAGAATGATTTCAAGTCCAACACATCTGTAGGATCTATTGGCGAATGAAGTACTGAAACTGAAGTGTGCCTGGGGAAGCTCATATCTGATAGTGCCTGTGAACAACAGAGTTCCCCAGTGGACTGGAACACAGAAAAAAGGAAACCACGAATGGAAATGAGAGAAGTAACTATTTGAAAATAGATCAAAATGACGAAATAATTAATGAAAAATGAATCGGAAATGAATTCATGGTGATTGCTTCACCGACATACTTAGTCACAGGTTACTGTTCAGAGTTTTGAACTGAGTCATATCTCAGATAAACACAAGTTTAATTCGATAATAATTGGGAGAGGAATTCAGAGCCAATCTCCCCTTCCAAGGCTGAGTCATGGACAATCGATCAGTAACACTGCTCTGTGGCAATTCACCCATTGACAAAAAGTCATCGGATAATTATCAATAGCTGGAACTGAGTTTGATTTACACTTCTTAAGATTTTCTTTATGTTGTTATCAATTGAGTGCAACGAGCTATTGTGAAACATTTATTTGGTCGCATCAGAAAAATGAATCGAACATTCTGCCAATAATGTGAAGCCAATATTCAGCTTTCAGCAGAAGTACTTGCTGCAATTATGCATTATAATTTATTATTTCTCCATTACTACATCATTGTCAAAGTGGTGACAACATAACAAACTTTCAATGAGTGTATGTTGCAAACAGCAACAATACATGACCCGAGGTCGGACAGCTCAGGGATTCTAGCAGAAGCATAGAATCAAACTTTTAATTAAGACTACACAAAAGTGGCCCTTTGGCCTATCGAGCATGATGCTTGTTTACCAACGGGAAATTCATGGAGCTCCACGATGCAGTTCCTTCCGAAATTCCTTACTTTACTAGTTCAGATTTTTCTCTAATTTCCACGTGAAACCTCATTTTAAATCTCCCTCTGTTGCTCTGCAACTCGAAAGTATTTTTTGAAAAAAATTATTGCCACCTTTGCTTCTTTCGTCCATAACATTGTACCCATTTCTTCTTGGTCTCCATCCTTCTGGTGTTGTTTTTGTCATGAGATGTGAACATTCCCGCTAAGATCAGAATCGGTTGCACATTCAGTATTGCAATTGACAAAGGGGTGGTGAGCCAGCGTCGGGAAGTGCTGAACTCACAGATGGATGCAAATAATGTGCTGCAGAAGGACCCTTGCTGCGTTGATCGGGTGCGATTTACATTTGACATTGAGTGCTATGGTGGGGAGTGACATTTTCATATCTTGAATGGGATACAGCTCATTCAAGCTGCTTAATTGTTTACTGTGTGAGGCGTATCTTGTTCTATTGGAGGTTTGAAGGCATTAAATCATTTTTATGTCGAATATCTTCTTATAATTTCCAGCATCGGAAGAGAAGAACACGTGTTTTACCAGTCCGTGCATGTAACTGTATCCCATGATTATAAAGCTGTTCTCTAAACGGCGTTTGTGTTCTATGCAAACGCTTTTTCTCCTTTCAAAACATGTTGCACAGCTTTGTTTTGTTTTTTCAAATTGGAGGCCTGTGACCAGCGGTGTGCCTCAGCGATCGGTGCTGGGTCCACTGTTATTTGTTATTGATATTAATGATTTGGATGAGAATATAGGAGGCATGGTGTGTAAGTCTGCAGATGACACCAAGATTTGTGACGTAGTGGACAGTGAAGAAAGTTATCTCCAATTGCAATGGGATCTTGATCAATTGTTCCAGTGGGCTGACGAATGGCAGAGGGAATTTAATTTAGCTAAGTGTGAGGTGATGCATTTTTGTAGATTGAACCAGCGCAGGACTTATTCAGTTAATGGTAGGGCGTTGGGGAGAGTTTGCAGAACAAAGACATCTCGGGGTATTTGTCCATAGCTCCTTGAAAGTGGAGTCACAGGTGGACAGAGTGGTGAAGAACGCATTCAGCACACTCGTTTTCATCGGTCAGAACATTGAATACTGGAGTTGGGATGTCTTGTTGAAGCAGTAAAAGACATTGGTGAGGCCACACTTGGAGTACTGTGTACAGTTCCGGTCACCCTATTATTGGAAGGATATTATTAATCTCGAAAGAGTGCAGAAACGATTTACTAGGATGCGACCGGGGCTTGATGGTTTGAGTTATAAGGAGAGGCTGGGTAGACTGGGACTTTTTTCCCGAGAGCGAAGAGGCTGAGGGATGATCTTACAGAGGTCTGTAAAATAATGAGGGGCATAGATCAGCGAGATAGTCAATATATTTTCCCAAACGTCAGGAAGTCTAAAACTAGAGGGCAAAGCTTTAAGGTGAGAGGGGAGAAATAAAACAGTGTCCAGAGGGGCAGCTTTTTCACGCAGAGGGTGGCGAGCGTCTGGAATAAGCTGCCAGAACTAGTGGTAGAGGCAGGTAAAGTTTTGTTTTTTAAAAAAGCATTTAGATAGTTCCATGGGTAAGACGGGTGCAGAGGGATCTGGGCCAAATGCGGGCAATTGGGACTGGCTTCGGGTTTTGAAAAAAAACGGCCAGCATGGACAAGGTGAGCCGAAGGGTCTATTTCCATGCTGTAAACCTCTTTGACTCTACGACTCTATGTTATGGGCGAGCTGATACAGCAGGAATCAACTGGAGATTTACATCGATTTAGAACATGGCCATGCAAACTGCAGTGAACAGAATTCTTGATTTTCCCGGGTGAAATCTATGGGTTATGGTAGAAGAATGTTCAAAGGCTAGATCATGTTCTAATCATCACCGAAAGAGAACATGACTATCTCTTGATTACCAGGCATGACTATAGCAGAATACCCCCAACCTTGGCAATCCGAAGGGTTGACATTGACGAGAAACTAAGATAACTAGCCCTTTATATAATGGGATTAAAGGTCAGGTTAGAATCGATATATTCTGCAGCGAATACCTGCCTGCTGGATTCCCAAATCATGCCCTGCATCCGCCTGGAGCAGGTTAGGATTGTAATGGTGCACACTACAATTGTCTGCATGAGTGCAGCTGCAGGAGAAATTAAGATGCTCGACACGAACCAGCACAAAGCTTCCCCATTTACTGGCACCCCATTTGCAACAACAAGCATTCACTCCCTTCACTACCGACAAACAGTGGTAACACCATCTAGAAGATGGAGTGCAGAAAAGTGTAAGGTCTCCACCGACTGCACCTTCCTAACACGCGATCTCGTTCCACCTGGCGGCTGATGCATTGAGATATTCCCCACTTTGCATTCCCACCGAGCTCAGAAACCATTCTGACTTAGGGAAAGGCAATTATTACTTGCCGAGGCAGCGATGGTCACATCACATGAAGGAAGAAATGATCCCAATCCAATGAAACAGTTCAGGATCCAAAGGAGGCGGGTTGCACAATTCTTTGTCTGAATATGTTTAGCTATGTTCTAAATCTTTACCAAGTTTGTTCCTCTCTTTTATACCGTTTCTACGTATCTTTCGAGATGCTATTAACTTTTAGCATACTTGTTGTCAGAGACGGTAAAGGAGCATTCAGGGAGAACTCGACTCAGTCACCTCGTCTGTGTAGTGGATAGAGATTGAACCCTTCCAGTGATAAGCAAGATGAAGACGATCCAGCACAGGCGGCAGAGGAGCATTCTGGGTGATTTCTACTCAGTCACCTCGACTGTACAGAGTGGAAGAATTGCTGTTAAGGAATGGTTAAGCCTGAGACACGACATTAGTGTTTCCATCCCTCCCTCCTCCTCGAACCAAAAATAAACTCTGAGGGGAACACGCAAAGTAAAAGCAAAATATGATTCTTATTCTTATATCTTTCTTAAGTGTATACGGGCAGACTTGGCAATTGGGGCAGTGATATGCTCCTCCTGACAAATGCGGGAGATCAGGGAGCTTTCTCGCGCCACGGACGGCTGTGTCTGAGGGGCATGTGACCAGCTGCAACGCCTCACAAACAATGTCGTTCGGGTGAACACATTGCGGAGCATACAGGGAGGAGGCAAAAAGTGTGATTGACACTAGCCTAACGAGGAGGTCACAACACAGGTTCAGGAGGGTAGATGTGTGACCGCCAGGAGAGGCAGGCAGGTAAAGCAGGAGTCTCCTCTGGCTATTCCCCTGTCAGAGTTTTAACAACACCAGGTTAAAGTCCAACAGCTTTGTTTGGTAGCAAATACCATTAGCTTTCGGAGCGCTGCCCCTTCGTCAGATGGAGTGGAAATCTGCTCTCAAACAGGGCACAGAGACACAACGTCAAGTTACAGAATACTGATTAGAATGCGAATCTCTTCAGCCAGGGAATATTACATATTCCCCTGTCAACCATGAATACTGGTTGGATACTATTGGGGGGATAGCCTCTCAGTGGAAATACCATCAGCAACCAGGCCTTTGACACCATAACTCGTTCAGCTGTCGAGCAGGGTCAGGCTAAGTCCGAGCGTGTGATTGTAGTAGGAGACTCGGTAGTCAGGAGCACAGCCAGGGATTTCTGTGGCCGTGAATGAGACTCGAGGATGGTGTATTGCACCCTGGTGCCAGGGTACTGGATTTCTCTGACCCGTATAGGGCACCCTGAAACGGGAGGGTAAACAGATAAATGTCAATACCCACATTGGCACTAATGACATACAGTAAGAAGTCTCACAACACCAGGTTAAAGTCCAACAGGGAGTTATGTAGGCAATTCAAAAGCAGCACCTCTTGGGGAATAATCTCAGGATTACTCCCCGTGTGATGTGCCAGTGAGGCTTGGAACAGGGAGACAGTATAGGTCAACACGTGGCTGGAGAGCTGGTGTAGGAGGGGCGGCTTTGGATACATGGATCACCGGGATGTCTTCTGGGGAAGTTGCAACCTGTCCAAGAATGGCAAGTTGCACCTGAACTGCAGCGGAACCAATATCCTGTGCGGGAGATTTTTTAGTGCTGTTCAGGAGGGTTTCAACTAGTGCGGCGGGGGTTGTGGTGATGATGATGTTGGTCGTGAGGGGAACCGGAACAGCAGGTCATTGGGGAGGAAAGTGGGACTGAGCTAAACATAACGCAGTGTAAAAGCAGGCAGAAAGAAGCCGAGGGCTCCGCGGAAATGTAGGCCTGGAGTGCATTTGCTTCAATGCGAGAAGTATAACAGGTAAGACAGATGAACTGAGAGCCTGGACTAGTGCATTGAATTATGGTGTTATTGCAATTATGGAGACAGGGTTAAAGAAGGGACAGGACTGGCAGCTTAACATTCAGGGATACGGTTGTCTTAGATGGTACAGAAGGAGAAGCAAAATGGGTCGGGGAGTTGCACTGCTGATAAGGGAGCACATTGTATTTGTTGAGCACAGTTGTATTAAGCGAGCACACATTGAAGAGATCTTGCATAAGGCGTTCTGGGTGGAGTTCAGGAAAAGGCAGGGTGAAATCATAATGCTTGGTGTTTACGATAGACTTGCCAACAGACTGATGGAGTCAGAGCAGCAGTTGTGCAGTCAGATACTGATAAGTTTTGAAAGCAGCAGGGCAGTTGTGGTGGCTGACTTAATTTCCCCCATATTGCCTGGGAGTCCCTGACAGTTAGGGGCTCAGATAGAAAGAAATGTGTTAGATGTGTCCAGGAGGACTTCGTATACAGCATGTTAACAATCCAACCAACGAGGTAGCCAAAATATAGTTAGTATTAGAGAATGAACCGGGAAAGTGACCAATGTTTCACTGGGGGACCATTTCGGGCTTCGCGACCAAAATTCCATCAAGTGTTGGGTCGTCATGATTGAGGACAAGAGTGGCCCACGGGTGAGGGTGCTTAATTGGGCGAGGCCCAATTAGATCCAAATTTGACAGAAACTAGGGAATGTGGATTGGAAGCCTACATTTGAAAGCAGATCCACGTCTGACATGTGGAAGCATTTTAAATGCATAGTAAATGAAGTGCAAGACAGGCACGTCCCTGTAAAAATGAAAGATAGAAATGGCAGCATTCGAGAACGAAGAAGACAAGAGGAATTGTAAGTTTTATTAAAAAGAGTAATGACACATACAATAAATCTCAGCCTCTAAAAACTGACGACGCATAGTGAAGATAGCGAGGAAGTTACACATGGAATTCGCAGGGCTAATGGGGGCCATGAAATCTATTTAGTAAATGGGGTCAAGGACAATCCAGAGGCGTTTAATGCATATATTGGAGCAAGAGGACAGCAAGGGAAAGAGTAGGTCCATTCCAGGACAATGGAAGGAAGTTATGCATGGAGCAACAGGAAGGAGGTGAGATCCTTAATTTGTACTTTATATGGGTGTTCACCAAAGAGGAAGAACATGGCGGACGTTGTGGTCAGGGATAGGTGTGTGAACGCTCTGGAAAATGTCAATATATCGAGGAGAGAGTGGGGCCGGATGGAATTTATCCCAGATTACTGCGGGAGGTGAGAGGAGAACTAGCTTGCGCCTCAGCAGATAACTTCATATCCTCTTTGACCACAAGCGAATTTCCAGAGGACTAGAGAATAGCCAATGTTGTTTCAGAAAGGAAGCAGGGATAATTTCGGAAATTATAGGCCGGTGAGCCTGATGTCAGTGGTGAGGAAGCTTTTGGAAAAGGTACTGAACGAAAGGGTATCAGTGCATTTGGGAATAAAAAGACAAATTGGAATTGTTCGTGGCAGCCAACTTAGTTTTGAACAGGGAAGATCATTTCTCACCAAATTGACTGAGTTCTTTGCAGAGGTGACAAATCGATGAGGGAAGGGTTGTGAAACTAGTTTAAATGGACCTTAGTAAGGCACTGGACAAAGTCACACATGGCAGACTAGTACAGAACCTAAAATCACATGGAATACGGTCGAGTTGGTTGGATGGATATAGAACTGGGTTGGCCATAGATGACAAAAAGTTGCGGTGGAAGGGTACTTTTCAGAATGCAGATCTGTAGCTATTGGTGTTCTGCAGGGATCAGTCCGTTGTTTTTAGTATATATAAATGGTCTGGAGGGAAATGCGGAGGTCTGATCGCGATGTTTGCAGATGAAGTAAAGATTGGTGGAGTTCCTGATAGTGCCGGGGATTGTTAGAGGTTCCAACCATATACAGATAGATAGATTGGAGACTTGGGCACAGAAATAGCAGATGGAGTTTAATCTGGACCATGTGAGGTGATGCATTTTGGAGGATCAAACTTCGGTGTGAACTATACGGTAAATGGCAGAACCCACAGAATCATTAACATACAGCGGGATCTGGGCGTGCAGGTCCACAGTTCCCTAAAAGTGGCAAAACAGATGACCAGGGTGAATAAGAAGTCATATGGCATGCTTGCACTCATCGGCCGGGGCACTGAGTACAAGATTGGGGAATCACAATGCCACTGTATAAAACCTTAGTTAGACTCATTAGGCGTATTGCGTGCTGTTCAGTCACCACACTACCAGGAGGACGTGGAAGATTTGGAGAGAGTGCAAAAAGGTTTAACCAGGATGTTGTCTGGTCTCGAGCGTGTGGGCTGTGGGGAGAGGTTGAATGAACCACGATTGTTTCCACTAGAAAGATGGAGGCTGAGGGGAGACCTGATAGAGGTTTACAAAATTATGAGAGGCATTCACAGGGTGGATAGTCAGGCTTTTTCGCAGGCTGGAGGTGTCAAATATATGGAGGGGCACAGGTTAAACGTGAGAGGGGGAACGTTTAAGGAAGATATGCGGGGGAAGGATTTTATGCATAAAGCATTGGGTGATACTGGTGGGAGAGGAGGGGGTGGAGCAGGCACAGCAGCAATACTGAAGTGGCATCTGGAAGAGTACATGCATGGGCGGGGGACAGAGGGATATATGGCCGAAGGGCTTCTTCCTGCGCTGTACTTTTCTTTGTTCTTCTTTGAAAGCAAATGGGTGGGATTCTCTGGACGTGCTCGCCCCAAAACCGGAGAAACCAGTTTGAGGTCAATGGGCCTTTGCCTGGTTCCCCCCCTCCCCCCTCCGCCCCCCCCCCCCCCTCGCACTCGCTCCAATTCCTTTGGCAGGCTGGGACGGGAGAATTTTCCCAATGTTTTATGTTTGAAAATGGGCATCCATTGAGGAAATCTTGACTTTTTCCATTACACTCCAAGGTTGACTTGCTCCGTATCTACTTGACAATACCTATTTGCATTACATATGCACCAAAGTCAGCCCACACCCAAAATATATAATTTGGCTACAGAAGCTACCGTTATTGATGTTTAATATATTTAATCCAGAGTTTTAATTTTAAGCGAGCAAGGTATTAAAATGGAATTCTTTTGATTGTGTTTTATGTTAAAGACCATGCGGTATGTTTCAAATAATGCACAAAATGAAAGAAAAAAATCTTATTATATTTCTCTTTTGTTCGATTGTTCTTTAGAAGTGATCAGAATATGTCGTTCATGTCTCTATAAAAAAAGAGCCGGCATATTTGAACTTTGTAATCTGATAACTATTTGGGGCATTTGAATATGAAAAGGAACAGTTAAAATAAGTGCCTTGCCTTAATAGCTATTCAACACTGTCGGTAAACTGACGGGGGAGTTCCAGTCTGTACAATTTAAAGTGCAAGAACCTGCGTGAGCAAACCTTTCAACACTTTTCAGTCGTACTCATAGCGCATGATATGACATTGAAACATCAACTGGACGTTTCAATCGATGACCATCTCAACTTTGACTATCAATCAAAGAAGCTGGTTGTTTTGATACGAAGTGCTATCCGATTTCCCTGAATGGACGGAGAGGACGGATGTTACATTGTTTGCCACAACGCGCCAATCTAATTAACTTCCATCATCATGGAAATCAAGTCAAATTATTGATAACAGACCTCTATGGAAATCAAATCAGCACGCCTCATATTGCTCCAGCGATTGTGTTTCCATGGACAAAATTATCTTTAACGTATGGTGCTGCTTATTGTTTTCTTTTATTTTCCGAAGATGTGGATCATATTTCTCTCATAATTTCTACATTTCTTTTGCATTACATCTGTTTACCTATTACGTCTCTCTGCCTGAAAATATATTTGAGCATCTGGTCGATCAGGAATTGGACATACAATATTTAAACTAGCAATGTCTTGCTTCGAATATCTTTTTGTCCTCTGCACTCCCGACTGCTATTATTGAAGCCCTGCAGTCGATACGGGTGTTACTGTTTAATTAACAAGTACTGCGATGTTAAAGATTCTAGCGCCAACATCCAGTCATCTCTCTGCTCTTGCAGCAGTTAAAAAAATAATAATACCAGTGAGATTGTATGGTCTCTCATTCTTCCTACGAATATATATTAACTCAGAAATGTTTGCATTTAACTTCACTGTGCAATGCCCGTTCGTGCCTTGGAATGTCTGTTCCTCATTGAAGTATGTTTCTATCCATTATCTTCCAGCAAAACCGTTGACAAGGACCCATCTGGGGCACTTTTACAGAAGGTCAATGCACATGGGATACAGGCAATTCGATGAAGTGGATTCAAAGTTGGCTCAGTAATAGGAGACAGTGGAGGGTGACGGATGGATGCTTTCGTATCTGGAAGTCAGTGTCCAAAAACAGGGATCTATGTTGCCCCCTCAACACACACTATTATTTGTCAGTTAAATACAGAACATTGAAGACTATGTAAGGAATACGATGAGTAAATTTGCAGATTAAACAAAGAGTGGGCGGTGGTGGTGAACATTGAGGCGGAGTGTCTTGGGAAGATATAGATTGAATAGTCAAGTGGGCAGATAAGTAGCAGATGAACTGTACCCTGAAAGGTGTGAGGTGATACACTTTGGAAGGAGGAAATTGACAAGGACGTGAATTCAACGAATGTTAGGATACTCGGAATTTCTGTGGAACAAAAGGACCTTGGCATGTTTGTCTACAGATCTCTGAAGGAGGAATGGAATAGAGTCATAGAGTCGTGGAGGTTTAAAGCACGTAAACAGGCCTTTCGGCCCAACTTGTCCATGCCAGCATTTCTTTTACCACTAAGCTAGTCCCAATTGCCCACGTTTGGCAAATATCCCTCTATACCCACCTTACCCATGTAACTTTCTGAATGCTTTTTAAAATACAAAATTATCCACGCCTCTAATAGTGCCTCTGGCAGCTTGTTCCAGACACTCACCACCCTCTGTGTGAACAAAATGCCCATCTGCACCCTTTTGTATATCTCCCCTCTCACCTTAAATCTCTGCTCTCTAGTTGTGGGCTCCCCTACATTTGGGAAAACATATTGATTATCTACCTCATCTATGCCCCTCATTATTTTATAGACCTCGATAAGTTCACCCTTAAGTCTCCTATGGTCCAGGGAAAATAGTCCCACTCTATCCAGCCTCTCCATATAATTCAAACCGTCAAGTCCCGGTAGCATCCTAATAAATATTTTCTGCACTTTCTCGTTTACTATCCTTTCTATGATAGGGTGACCAGAGCTTCACGCAGTATCCCGAGTGTGGCCTTACCAATGTCTTGTGCAACTTCAACAATACGTCCAAACTCCTGTATTCAGTGTTCTGACCAGTGAAGTGAAGCATGCTGAATGCTTTCTGCAACACGCTGTCCACCTGTCACTCCACTTTCATGGAGCTATGAACCTTTACCCCGCGATCCCTTTGTTCTATAAATCTCCCCAAATCCTATCACTAACTGAGGAAGTCCTGCCCTGGTTCAATCTCCCATTATGCACCACCTCGCATCTATCTCAATTAACTCCATCTGCCATTCATCAGCCAACTGGCCCAATTGATCAAGATCCAGCTGCAATCCTAGATAACCTTTTTCATTGTCCACTATTGCACGAAACTTGGTTTCATCTGCAAATTTACTGTTGGTAGGGTATTGAAAAGGCATATGGGGCAGTTGCCTTTATCAGTTGAGGTATCGATTACAAAAGCAGGGAAGCCATGTTGGATTTGCATCGAGTTTTGATGAGGCCACATCTCGAGTGATGTGCCGTTCTGGTCGTCACGTTATAGGTAGGATGCGAGACATAGCTTTAATGTGAGGAACAGGAGATTTGGAGGGATGTGAGGAAAAATATTTTACCCAGAATGTGGTGACGGCCTGGAATGCGCTGCCTGGGAGGGTAATAGAGACGAGTTGGCTCAGATCTTTAAAAAGTACCTGGATGAGCACTTGACACATTATCACATCCAGGGTTATGGGCCAAGTGTTGGCAGATGGAATTAGTTGGGGTTTCAGGTGCTTGAAATGTGATGGTGCAGACTCGATCAACCGACTGGCCTCTTCTACACTATATGAGTCGATGAGTATTTTGTGTTTTGTTTTACACTTCCGAGTTATCATCAATGGCAAAGTTTGGAAATGTATACCCCAGCCACAAAGTTAGTAACTGTTATTTGATGTCACTGCCTTGCGAATTGTGGCTGCGTGGCCCCTTTAACACCGAACCTTTGCGTGCCATGTGACCGGGTCATATCGAGTGTAGAACCTGCACGTGCATGGGCCAATCGACAGCGAGGACGTCTCTTCCCGGTGAAGAGCAGTTGCTATTGGAGTCTGGGATATGTTCGGAATGGAAATGTATGGCTGTGCCGTTAAACCTTCCATTCTGCAGAGTTATGCATAATCAATGCATCCTTTAGTTTGTTACTTGCCACATCAATGCACCTTGAAATACTAGACTTGCAATAAGGACAAACCGGATCAATGGTTAAAAGCTCACGATGCAAATTTGGAGGGGAGGTGAGTGATCACTCGAAACTTTCAAAGGAGAAAAGGTACAGATTCCATTTTAAAGATACTTCTGTACTGGAAAATAGAGCCATTCGACCCTGTGATTGAGAGTTCGGGGCAGTAAATTTAGAACCTTGGTATGTTTCGGTGACAAATAGAATGGCAGCCGAGGATTAACAGAAGGTGAAACTACTCAAAATCTGCGGCCTATAGACTTACAATCTGGCGAAGTGTTGATGTCACCCGAAGCTCCAGGTAGAAATACCTTCGACCGTTTGTCAGTTTAGTTAAGCATCACAAACCACAAACTCCAGTTATTATGCAAATATACTAATTTCTTTCTGCGCTTAGTGAGCCAGAAGAGATAGTTTCTGACTTATTGGTCAGCCTTTGAGGCTAGCTGAGCATTGTGCATTCGGGCAATTGTTGGGAGAGATCTTTTGATAAAGGGGAACAACAGCCACAAACAACCAAAATTAATTGATTGCTCAAGTTAATGTATCACTGGCGAAAGCAAAGAGATGGTTCACGTGACCAAGTGCACTTAGCAAGGCGTGTGTTAGCTGCAAGGCGTGCATAATATAGTGAACAATTTGTGATGCTAAAAGGCTGCCCCGAGGAACAATCCAAGTGATGGTCCAGTGCAGCCTGAGACGTGTAGTTCAGCACCGGAGTCTGAGTCCAGTTTTCTGTATGGAGGAGACTACCCCGAAGAGCTGAAATAATTTTACCTTTCTTAGATGTTTAAAAAAAACATCGGTGTAGAGTGAAGCCGGCAATGGAGAACATTCGCGAAATAAAGGATCAGTGAGTACATCCCTGGTGAATAAGATGGCGGAGGAAACAAAGGAGGGATCCGAGAGTAACACTTAATCAAGTCCAACACAACAACAATTCCAGCTATGGAATTTTCCCTGATGGTTAGCATACAGCCCCTGATAATGGAGGTCAACAAAGGCGCTTTGGCCATTGTAATATGTGATAGAATAATCGAACATGTCCAGATAAGATACAGCCCCTAAGTCATAGTCAGTCTGAGACTACTGTCGTGGACACATGCTGGAGTGTTACTGTGGGTAAAGCTTCCGTACCGGTATCAGACAGGAGCCATTCAGCTCAGCTGTGCTGCCCATCGTAGTAATTGGTGGACAGAGGCACAGTGTCATGGAAAAGGAACAGTTATAACAAATATAACTCACTGGCTGGAAAGGTTTAATGTTCAGGATGGAGGTTTACAAGAAATCCTATCGAATTATCAGGAGGTCTTCAAAGGAGCACAAAGACGGATTAAAGAGGTGAAACGTTTACGGAAACCCCAAGGCTATGCATAGGTTTTTCTGTACTTGCCCAGTATCATCTGCCTTACATCAGAAAATAGATGTCGGAAAAAAATGGCAGGAAAGTCGAGGTATCAGGAAGCATGAGCGCTTTTTCGAAAGGGCCATGCCTGTCGTCGCCACGCTGAAATAAGGGCAAACAGTTCGTGAATGCTGAAATCTGAAACGAAAGCACAAAATGCTGGAATATCTCAGCAGATGTGAAAGCATCTTTGGCGAGATAGTAGACCAACGTTTTGGAGACAAAGAACATCGGACATGATTGATACAATGAGGGCGAGGGTGGGGGTCAGGAAGCTGTAATTTAACAAAGGATTGTAAATGGTGATTGAGCGGTGGCATCATGATGGAGTTGGCAGGAATGTTGGAGGATGATCCTTTGAATGCAGAGGCTGGTGGGGCGAAAAGACATTTCCGCCAACTCCAGAAGTATGCCACCACTCGACATAACATCTTCTCGCTCCCCCTGCCTGCAGCCTTCAGGGACTATCCTTTCTGGGACACACTAGTCGACTCCACCATCACACCCAACACCTCACCCACTACTAATAGCACCTTCCCATGAAATCGTAGAAGGTGCAATGCCTGCCTATTCACCTGCCCACCGTCCCAAGGCCCAAACACTCTTTTCAGGTGAAACACTGCCTCTCGTGCACATCCTTTTATTGGAACTATTGCATTCGCTGCACGCAATGCGGAGTACTGAAAAAGAGAGAGACCAAACTGAGACTGGGTGACTGCTTTGCAGAGCACCTTCGCTCCGTCTGCAGACAGGGCCCAGAACTTGCTCTCGTTTGCCATGACAATGCACATCCCTGTTCTACTGTCTACATGTCCGTCCTGGGCCTTTTGGTTCCACTGAAGACCAGCAAATACTGGAGTAACAGCCCCTCCTCTTCCGATTGGACACGTTACAACCTTCCGATATGAACATTGAGTTCAACAACTTCAGAACATGAACTCTCCCCTCCACCTCACTCCATTTCCATTTATTTTATTTTATTTGAAGCATTTATATTATTCATCCATTTTAATTACTTTATATTCTTCGGGGTTTTTTTTCTGAAGGCTCACTCTCCATCCTGTCTTCCACCCTTACCCCTGTCCCACCCGCAGTGAAATTACTACGCTCCTTAGGTTGTTCGTTGACAATCTGTAACATTGCTGTGCCATTCGCACATCCCAAACACTTTATGGACTCTTTTAGCATTTTTCTCAGCCTTTAGCATCATCATTTGCATTCCACTTGTCCAATTACAGCCTCCCTCCACCACCTACCGCCCACCTCCCCCCACCACCGCCCCCACAACCCCCGCCCGCGACTGTCCCCATACGGAAACTCGACTAGACACTGAGGATATTCATCTACTCCAGACTAATGCTGGAGATATCAGCTGGATCATTATTTCATTCCATGGGTAGATGACCTCTGCGCTCTGTTCGCTGGGGATCGCGGGTGTGCTAACCTAAGAACGTACGGCCATCAGATATAGGGGCAGAATTAGGTCAGCCAGCCCATCGAGTCAGTTCTGCCATTCAATCAACGCCTTTGCCACATAGCCTCTGAAGCCCTTTTTAATCAAGAGCCTATCTATCTCTGACTAAAAGGCACTTAATAACCTGGCCTCCACAGCCACCTGCGGCAGAGTTCCACACATTCACCACTCTCTGGTTGAAGAAATTCCTCCTCATCTCTGTTTTAAAGGATCGTCCATTTAGCCTGAGGTTGTGTCCTCTGGTTCAAGTTTTTCCTACAAGTGGAAACATGCTTTCCACGTCCACTCTACCCTGGCCACGCAGTATCCTGTAAATTTCCATAAGATCCCCACTCATCCTTCAAAACTCCATACCGTTCCTCATATGACAAGCCCTTCATTCCGGGATCATTCTTGTGAACCTCCTATGGACGCTTTCCAAGGCCAGTACATCCTTCCCCAGGTATGGGGCCCAAAGCTGCTCACAATATTCCAAATGGGGTCGGACCAGAGCTTTATACAGCCTCAGAAGTACATCCCTGCTTTTGTATTCTTGCCCTCTTGACATGAATGGTAAAATTGCATTTGCCTTCCTAACTGCCGGCTGAACTTGCACGATAATCTTAACAGGGTCTTGAAGAGTCACTCCCAAGCCCATTTGTGTTTCTGATTTCCTAAGCATTTCCCCATTTAGAAAATAGTTCATCCCTCATTCCTTCTTCCAAAGTGCATAACCTCACACTTCTCCACACTGTATTCCATCTGCCACTTCTTTTACCACTCTCCTAACCTGTCCAGGTCCTTCTGCAGCCCTCCTGCCTCCTCAATATTACCTGCCCCTCTCCATATATTTGTATGATCTACAAACTTAGCAACGGTGCCTTCAGTTCCTTCTTCCAAATCGTTAATATATATATTGTGAAAAGTTGTGGTCCCAACCTAGACCGAAGTCATGCTTATGAGCAATTGGAACTGGAAGTGGACTCCAGAAAGTTAGTTAAATTAAATACCCACAAGGAATTATATCATTATACCAGATTAATATTGTCTGTCTTGTCAGCGTGCGACATTTTGCAGTACACTATGGACACTGTTGCAAGGAATCCCCAAAGTCGTGGTATAATTGGACGATATCCTAAATACAGGTGCCACGCTGAAGAATAATGCAAACCTGGAATAGTTCTTGCAGATGTTTGAAGAAACTGTCATACGTTTAAAAAGTGAGAAATATATGTGCGCAGTTGAGGAGGTTATGTACCTCGGCTCCAAAGTGAATGCAAAGAGGTTGGACTTCATATAAAACATAGCGATATTAAGAGAGTACTAATGTCTAGGAATTGACACATCTTTCCTCAGAATGGCCAATTACAATGGACCGTTCCTGCTGAATTGATCAGCAACTCTGCTCCCCTCATCGACAGATACCAGATTATTAAAAAAAACAGAAGCAATGGAAGCTGGCGTCTGGCAAAAATAAGATTTTGTCAAAGTCAACCAGGATTTAAAGTAATCGATATTGTTGGTACATGTTTAACCCTGCACGTCATTACAAGTCACATATGATGCCTCGACTTAGTGAGTTGGAGAGGTTCTGCCCCACAGAAAGACAGGTGGGATGGAGAGATATTTGCTTTGATTACTTTTGTCAGACACTGAGATAAAGTACTCAAGAACAGAAAAGGAAAGTCTGGCATTAACCTGCACAGTGAAAAGTATTCAACAGTACAACTGTCATGTCAGACCATACAATTGTTCGGACTTCAGCAGGAGGATAATTTGCTGCCTACTGTTGCCTCGGCGAGGGAGCAGAGATGGCCATGCTTCTGGCAGCGTACAACTATATATTCGAGCATAGGCTGCGACGTCAGGTATCAAATGCAGACACACTGAGCCACCTCCCACTGCCACACACGATACCATCATCTGGTGTTCTACAGGATGGTACTGGCTTTGTGCTTGCTGGAAACCATGCCTTTCTCGGCAGCCCAACATTAAGCTGTGGACATGCGGCAATCTATTGCTGTCAAAGGTCAATAAAATAAAGCCGTCAGGGAGGCACTAAGACAAAGCCGTATTTGCAATGCATCAATGAGAGAACCTGCGAAGTTGGGCGCTATTGAATGTTGTCCGTGTCGTAGTACAGCTGCTGGGGTGACTGTCATTGTTCTAAAAGTTGCATGATATCCACTCAAGGTCAGAGCGGAACAAAAGTGTCAGCCAGAAGTTCCATCGAATGTCCTGTCATTGACAACGTCATTGAACAAAAAATTGGGCTGTGTGACAGGTGTCAGAACCAACAGATTTCATAATCACCAACAAATATACATGGTTGCAGCTTCATTTCCGTGGTTCTGATTCTGTTCAAGTCCATGGTTGCAGCTTCACGCATATTTTGCCGAGCATTTTGTTGGGATGCCTCTTTCTAATCCTGGTAGATGTTCATTCAAAGTTGTTGGACGTTCAGCTCATGAGATCTACTACATGCACTTCTAGTTTTGATAAACTGAGGCAGTTCTTTGTGAACTGTTGTCTTTTTGTTTTCGCATTTGACAATGGAACAGCATTCACGGATGAGAATTTCAGACTTGTGACAACTCAAATTGCATCCATCATGTAAGGTCAGCCGCTTATCATCTGGCCTCAAATGGATTGGCGAAACAAGCCTTGAAATCGTTCAAGGCTTTGATAAAGAAGCAGGCTCACAGGCCGTTGACAGTGTGACTGGTCGGTTGTTTTACTGTCCTACGCACACGCTAACAGTGGTGTCATGCATGCAGAATTGCTAATGGGTCGGCACGAGCGTACCTGTTTGAATTTGGTGTTCTCAAGTTTGTCGGGAGGGTGGAGACTACGCAAGTCTCTCAGAAATGGTATCATGTGGACGATCTTGTCTTGGCAAGGGAATTATGTGATGGGCCTGCACAGGTAGCACGAAGATTTGTGGAGTAGAGGGGGTTGGTCTCAATGGAGGCACTGGGCCGTCGAGTGAAGTAGCATGATGATTCCTTACACAAGAGCATGCAGTTAAGCAGGGGGAGACAAGCAAGTGCTCCTGCATCCAGAGTGTGTGTATCAGCAACTGAATCACATATTTTGCCATATGTGGTGGGGCCCCGGCCAGATCTGGCTGAGGCAGAGGATAGCACTAGCAAGTGAGCATGTTGCTTCTATCAGCGGGTCGTGTGTCGTTGGCCGCGGTTGGAAGAACACCTGACACAGCTCCGACATGCCACAAAGGCAAAGAAGTCTCTAGACCGGCTGCTGTTATGAACTGTCTTTCCGTGGTGTCCCTCCTCTAATATTGTCGTTTGTCTGCTTATGCATTTAACTCTTTTACGCTGTGCTTTGCCATAGGTCGTCGAAGGGATTAGGTTGAATGGTTTGTGGTAGCTTTGACCCTTTACCGGGCAATGCTTCATGGGCCTCTTGATCGGTACGGAATCAATGGTATGAGCGCATGATCTTGACACTATCAGGAGCGAGGATGCACATCCTCAATTCTGCAAGGCCTGTTCGGAACAGACCTATAAAGATGTGCTGTTAAACACTTGGCTGTGTACAGTTTTTTTTCCTCAAACAATAAATCATTTAGTTTTTTACTTGCTACAATGTGCTGTTTCCAATTATTATAGTAATTAATAACAGGGAATATTCCTGCCAGTGAAATCAAGAAACAGATATTATCTTCAATAATTGTTTTTGCTACAGCTGCCAAACCTTAATTTAAAAGTCTCTGCCGCACTATAAGGACATGTGTTTGCCCAAGGTAACATATAGCTATTTATCATAAGCCGTTTGGAAACAAACGATGGCAGAATTGCATCTGTTTTTCCTTCCATTTCTCCCACCTCCTTGTATAATACAGAAGCATTGTTTTTCCAATGCAATTTGCATCAATAAAACATGTTGGCGCTCTCTTCATGTTCCATTATTATTCTAGATGCCACGACATTTTCACCTGGATTTGTATTTAATAAATTCCTGCCGCCTGCACCAAACTGCTCGCTGTATCCACTATTGTACAATATCTGACATTTGTAGTTCACCAGTCTTTCAGAACGTGCTGCATCCGGACAGAACTAAAAAGTTGTGGACAGTATATCAGTCATCCCTTCCGCAGCAGAGAACGCATCCATTGCAACATATCCACTTTTGAACAGTAGGCCTTTTTACCTCTTTATTCTTTGATATCTTGCACTGTTCCGACAAAGTTACTTATTCTGTCCCATTGAAAATAAGTACTTACAGAACGTCAATGCAACCTGCCCCTTTACTCCTTCGTGATGTATTTTACCTCAACCAATTGCCTTTCTGATTGACTCATTTCCACCCCGCCACACTTGTCACGTTACTTTCATGATAATAAGCTTAAATGTGGCATTTAGTTGCCATTTCACAAGAGCACTTTACCCATCCTGCACCTAATCTCTTCACTGCTCTTTGTTTAATATTCAGAATGGCTTTGCGTTGCGGAAACAAACTGACATGACACGTGATCTCATTCTTCGCTGTTTACTGTTCTCTAACACTTTTGTCAACAAGGGATTGCCTGCTAATTTTGGCGTCCACCATTCCTTCCTCCTGGTCCGTAGCCGAATAAAACAGATGCCTCAATGGAGATGCTTATACGAAAGGACAGTTGGAAATGGAAGAATGCTGTTTCTCTGGCAAACTTACATTTGCTATCAGTCATGCCAGATGACCCTGTAAATCGATCATTTTCCAAAAAAAAACGCGATCACGGTACGCTGAATATTGAGGCAAAAAACTAAGCTTGCACTTCACACCACTACGTTTGCAATTTTATGAAACAATGTGCGAAATGGAAACGTTCATGTAATTTGGGAGATATTGGAAAGCGAACGTTAAACCTGCATATGCTTTATGAGCCATGGGAAATCAGATTCGATATCAGGATTAATTGTCAAGTATATACCATTAATAATAGCCTGAGAAGGATATATATTATATATGCAGACAGCCATACATCCAAACGGACAGACGGACCGGTAGATAGATAGATAGATAGATAGATAGATAGATAGATAGATAGATAGATAGATAGACAGACAGACAGACAGACAGACAGACAGACAGACAGACAGATAGACAGATAGATAGATAGATAGATAGATAGATAGATAGATAGATAGATAGATAGATAGACAGACAGACAGACAGACAGACAGACAGACAGACAGACAGATAGATAGATAGATAGATAGATAGATAGATAGATAGATAGATAGATAGATAGATAGATAGATAGATAGATAGATAGATAGATAGATAGATAGATAGATAGATAGATAGATAGATAGATAGATAGATAGATAGATAGATAGATAGATAGAAAGATGGATGGATAGACATGCAGTTAGGTAGACTGACATTTGAAATATATATGAAGCACACATATGTTAGGTATATCTCTATTTAAACGTCCCAAAAAAGAACAATATCAATGAAGACAAATTCATTTTATTTGACACAGTGGCAGGGAAGAACATTGAATGTGACAGTCTGTGATCCCAATGAGTTCGGCTTAGAGCAAAATGTTAAATGGCGCTGTAGATGTAGGGAGGGGGATCGGCTTGGGGAGCATGACTCCAAGGCACCTGAAAGTGCGTCTGCAAAATCCCGGAAGCACATAAGGTCACAATTGGATGCAATAAATGTCTAAAATGTACAATTATTTTCAGCTGTTCCACAGATGGACAGGGGTAGTACCTATTGGATTGGGGAGCAAGAATGAGGATGTTAAAATTCCTGTCACGCAGGTTATGTGTGTCACCATGCAAAACAGTGATGGGTGAAGGGAGTGTGGTGCATTATTATTTTTAGAAGAACACAAACTGTTCATCAGAAGGATTTAGTTCAGCCAACAGAGCAGTGGAACGTCTTCATTGGGTAACATAAACGTGGCAGCTGCCAGTTGCTGCTCGGTTGCGAATGTGTGTTGCTGCCAAGGTTGTTGTTCGAGGTTTTTGTATAATGAAAATGGTATTAGTGGCTCAGCAAATGGTAAAGTACAATTCTGATGCTCTGGAACATCAAGTTCATCTTTAATCTATGATTATCGACCTGGCCAAGGATTCAAGCAGATCCAAATATTAACTTTCCGTTTTGTGATCCTTCCCCACACTTAATCAACAGCCTGAGTCGCCCGATTATGTTCCCCCATCAGAAATATTCCAGAATTGCAGCATGTTGCGGTGATTCATTTACTTTCACCAGTCTTGCCGAATTGGAGCTAACGGAGGGCAGAACCTCTCAGTTGTGCAAGACCAATTTGAACGAATGTAAGTTATATATGAGTTAAAAATTGCATACAAAGTTAAACCATTTCGTTGAATACGTATAATAGTTTGATATTTATGATGTATGTATCAACTGTTTTAATAGAACAAAACACGATTCAAAATATTGTTAATGGAACGAGAAGACTCACCAGGTACAGCAATAGCAGCGAGAACTGGATAGTAAATTCTTCGTATATTTCGAATATAATAATTCATTTTTCTCTCTAATTGATAATTTATCGCCATTATTGTAGTCTCTTTAGCACTCTCTCTTCACCAGGTGAGTCCGGTTTCTGCAGTGATGTTCTTGTTGACTCTGTGGAACATCACCATGAACTGATTCATTTAATATAAGTTATGAGATGCCTCTGTTGACACAGGTTGACTCCATGGAGACACAGATTAATTACAGCAACTGAACAAGCGGCGGTGTTAACTCATTCCTTAAACAGAACTTTTGACATTCAAGATCAAAATTACACGGGGCACTAAACAGGCGTGAGTGAAGCACATCAAATGTTGGAATATTATGATCAAAGACCTAAGCAAAAATAAATGAAATGTTCACAATGGTGTGATGTACAGACCAGATATTTACGTAAAATTTTCACAAAGACACGGGTCTTCATGCCAGAGTCTGAAAATGCATTTTTGTATCCCTAAAATCAAAATAAATGAGTAGATTGGAACAGTTCGAATTCATATCAACACCTGAGTAAAATTCATAGTTTGGTCCTGCACACGCAGAAACGTCACACTGTACTCTAGATTGAATGCCAATTTCACTTGGAAAGTGAAAAAGTGGCATAAAGGTTACTGAGCTTGAAGCACTCGATTCACATATTCGCTCTTCACATGCATGTCCTCGCATTGACTGCATGGAAGAATCATAGAGTGTGTATATAATGATGGGCAATGTCACAGAATGGAAATGCTGTTGCAGAGACTCCAAAGAATGAATCATGCATGGTTGGAAAATAACAAAGTGTCCATGATGGATTCATGTCGAGGATCTTTGCTTTCATAAACAACGCACAAGCCATCGAGTTCATCTTTTCCATCAACCAGGATACATGGTTTATGGTTAAGCAATTACATGGTGTTTTGATGTTGCCATTTAAATGCATAGAAGTGAATTTCCTTTCCAGTTGACATATTTGAAGAGGTAGTTTCAATATAAAAAAAACTATCTGTGCAGAACATTGCAAACATGCAATGATTGAATCGAAGTAAAATACCCCCATACAGGGAATGCATGTTTGGTGGTGGAGTTACTCAAACCAGGAACCGTTGCAGTTTTCAGTGTTGCACGCGGGTTTTGTGGCGCTTTTCACTTAGTTATTTTATGATCCAGTAAGATGACAGCGCTTTTGTGCACTTTCTGGCAGGGAAACGTGAAGTGATTCTCGTGAACATAAGGAATACAAATTTCGTGAAGCATGAGAAAATAAACAAAACAAAAAGTTGCAAGCGAGATCCAGCCAGGAGAAGGCACGATCCATCCGTGGCCTTCACAATGGAAACTGCAATATCTGAGTGATACGATTGTCTTTCAGAAATGCAAATACTTCAGTGAATATGCATCAGAGAGGGATGCACATTTTACATGGTTTACTGGTGCAATCAATTTACGAGTCAAATGTTGGAGTGGCTGTCAGTTTCTTATTCAAACCCACATTCTGACCATAATTAATTTATCCCATAAGCGAAAACTACAAATGACATTATTCCTGGCAGGCAAAATACAATATATTTTCATGCAGTGACAGAGAGGGTGAATCGCTGAATTTAAAAAAAAAATATTTCAACAGGAAGTGACAGCCACAGGTAAGGTACCTGAATATTGCAGGGTGATGAATGTCGTGCCTTTGTTTAAAAGGGGCTTCAGGGAAAAAAAGCTTGGGAACTACAGGCCAGTGAATTTCACATCTGCAGAGGGTACGTTGTTAGAAGGTATTGTGAGAGACAGGATCAACAGCCATATAGAGAGGCAAGGGCTGATTAGTGACAGGCAGCATATATTTTAAAATCATGTCTCACAAATTTCATTTGAGTTTTTTTTTAAGGGGTAGCCAAGAAGGTAGATGAGTGCAGTGCAGTTGATGTTATCTACATGGACTTCAGCAAGGCCTTTGACATGGTACTGCATGGTAGGTTGCAGCATAATGTTAAATCTCACGGAATCCAGTACGAGGTATCCAAATGCATACAAAATTGGACTGATGACAGAAGACAGAGTATGGTTGCAGAGGGTTGTTTTTCAATCTGAAGGTCTGTCACCAGGGGTGGACCTCAGGGATGGGTGCTGGGTCCACTGTTATTTGTCACTTATATAAATGATTCGGGTGAGAATTTAGTAAGCATGGTTACTAAGTTTGCAGATGACACCAAGATGGGTGAAATAGTTGACAGTGAAGAAGATTATCTAGGAAACCATTGCGATCTTGATCAATTGGGCCAGTGGGCTGTCGAAAGGCAGATGGAGTTTAATTTAGATAAATGCAAGGTGATGCATTTTGGTAGATCGAACCAGGATAGGACCTACACAGTTAATGGTAGGGCGTTGTGGGGAGTAATAGAACGAAAGAGATCTCGCGGTACAGATTCATAGTTCTTTGAAAGTAGAGTGATAGATGTGCAGAGTGGAGAAGAAGGCATTCAGCCTGCTTGATTTTATTGGTCAGAACATTGAATACAGAAGTTGGGACGTCTTGTTGAATTTGTATCAGACATTAGTAATGCCACGCTTGGAATACTGTGTACAGTTATAGTCACCCTATTATAGAAAGGATCATATTAAACTAGAAAGAGTGCTGAAAAGATTTAATGGGGTGCTACCGAGACTTGATGGTCTGAGTTATAACCAGCGACTGGATAGACTGGGACTTTTTCCTCCGAAGCATAAGAGACTCAGGGGTGATCGTATGGAGGTCTGTAAAATAATGAGGGTCATTGATCTGCGAGATAGTCAATACATTTTCCCAAAGATATGGTAGTTCAAAACTGGAGGACATTGGTTTAAAGTGGTAGGGAAAATATTTTTTTAAATGTAGAGGGGCAATTCTTATGCACTGAGGGTGGTCGGTTTCCGGAACGAGCTGCCAGAGGCAGTAGCAGAAACGGCTACAATTTTGTCTTTTCAAAAATCATTTCGACAGTTAGATGATTAAGATGGGTATAGAGGTGTATGGGCAAATGCGGCAATCGGGACCAGCTTCGTGGTTTAAAAAAGGGGCGGCATCGACAAGTTAGGCCGAAGGGCCTGTTTCGATGCTGTACACCTCCATGATTCAATGACTCTAAGTTCTCAGAAGTCGAAGTTCAATCCATTGTTCGAGTAAAAAGGTGCATAGAAATATTTACATGCTGGAGACAGTGGTAAAGTAGTGTTGCCACTCGAATGGTAATTCAGAGATCCAGGGTAATGTTCTGGAGACCGATGTTCCAATCCCAGCGTGGTAAATGATAACATTTGAATTTTAAAAAAACAATTTGAAATTAAAAATCCAGTTACGACCATGACAGCAATGTGCTTCAATAATATCCTTTCGGTAAGAAAACCTGCCGTCCTTACCTGGTACAAGCAACGTTGTTGACCTTCAAATATTGTCATGGACGCCAATATCCCATGAACGAATAACGAAAAAAGTAGTCTCTGGCGAACCGACTAAATTGAGTATCCATCTGTGCACATGAATGGTTTCAGGGATCAGGAAAACAAAATTCCGCCCAAAATTCTGAATTATTGCCGTATATTTGTCATGGGAAGTCTTCAGATCTTCGATTGTAGAACACTTGCTGTCTATTGGCGAAGTGTGTTTTCTGGAAAGTTGAATATAACACACCATTCTGCGTTTCCAATTGTTTGATACGTCACCAGTGAACAAAGGCACAAAAGAAATCCGGCACGAGGGTGATTTCAAAGTTACTTCAACTTACCTCCGAACTGATATTTTCACATTTAAAGTTTATTTATTAGTGTCACAAGCTGTTCCAATCATTTTTATTACAATAATGTTCATTGATTCGTCTCACAAGTAGGCTTACAGAAACAGTGCAATCAAGTTGCTATGAAAATCCCCAAGTCACTATACTCCGGCACCTGTTCGGGTAAACTGAGGGGAATTTAGCATGGCCAATGCACCGAACCAGGACGTCTTTTGTACTGTGGGAGGAAACTGGAGCACCCGGAGGAAACCCATGCACACACATGGAAAACGTGCAGACTCCAAACTGACCAGTGACCCATGTCACGAATCAAACCTGTGTCCCTGGCGCTGTGAGGCGGCAGTGCTAACCATTCTGCCACCGTGAACATCTCGGGATTTGGACCATAAGAATGATCGTTATCAAATAGTTTTCAGAGTTGGTGCCTGGAATGGACTGATCCTGTAATAGATCAAATTGTGGAAACATAGCAATCTCTGAGTGTTTTGCTGTGCAGTTTTAATATGCATGTCATTGTCTGTCTCAACATGTGTACAAATTAATCCTGCCCCACCACAATTAAAAATGGCAAAGCTTACAGCCAAAACGAGCAAAGGTCAATGGAGGCCCATCACCTGCAGCAAGTGTTATATCAGTTTATCTTACTTATTGTTGAAATTATGCATTGATTTATCAACACATTAATAGTGTGTTAAAATAATGTCACTGAAAAAGTAAAAACATTTTATTGACCTCGTAGTTCAAATGAAAGGAAATATTCAAAACAAAGGAATATAGAAGCTGAAGCAAGAATTCGGCAAGTTAGCTCTCACTCAATGAGATCGTGGCAGATCATGGAGTACATCTCCGACATTTCCCCACCCTATCCATATTCAATGGTGTCCATTGGATTTAGATGTCCAACATTTTTTTTTATTTTAGTCGGAAATTTGAACGATGCACCACTCTCCCAGTGAAACAAATCCTCCGTACCACATTCTGAATTGACCTGACCCTCATTATGACACTTTGATAGGTTATTCTGGACTCACAGACAAGGAAACGCTATGTATGCATTCAGCTGTCACACCCTGCAAAAATGTCGTAACTTTCAACAGATCACTTCCGATTATTCAGAAATCCAGAGAGTGTTGTCCGATTTTTCTCTTTCCCTCCACCAGTATTTGAGCCATTGTCTTCAATGACATTCTGAATGCCATCCGAGCTGCACAAGAGCACACTAAACAGTTCACAGAACATTTGAATTCATGACAGGTCTACAGCTGCAAGATCCATATTGCACAGAAGCTGCACGCGCCACACATCCCTCCCTCACCACCACTTTTACTTGTAAGGCCTATAACTAGTTAAATATAGTTTGCTTTTCCAGTTACTAGTATCGACATGGCACACATGTAATAAATTGCATTCTTTATGAAGAATAATAACACCCAACGAACCGGAAATGCGAATCCCGAAAGCACACATACAACACACCTTTGTTACTTGAGGTTTCCGAAAGACATTTTCAATGTTTTGTGTTTTAATATTAAATTTCGTTCTCTAAAAGTAATACAAATTACTATTTTTTACTCTGGTGGATACGACTAGCCTTTGATGGAGGGGAGTGTTTCGGAAAAATGCTTTGTTTCTATGAAATTAAGAATGCTATCAAGCCTATTATTATCTATAATGAGAACGTGAAAATCTGGAAAAACTCAACATCTCCGGCAACATCTGTGTGAAGAGAAACATAGTTAAAGTTTCGTGATCATTTTCCTCTTATTCGAAGCTGAAGAGAGGGGCGACTGCGATGGGTTGCATGCAGTTGAACAGTGATGCGTTTTCTGCAGGTTACCGCTGATATGTTGCACACTGTTGAAATGTGATGGGCGGTTTGCAGCTGAAACGTCATGGGTTGGAAGCGGTTGATCTGTGACGGGTTGAATGCAGATGAAATGTCATGCGTTCTATGCTTTGCACTTTGAGTTTGGATCAAAATAATTTGAGTATTTGAATTGACTGCACCCCACGTTCATCTGAATTGAACTTTCATATCTGATTCACTCAGTAAAAATATCTGCCTGGCTAAAACAATTAAAATGATCGCTGGGTGAATATTTTCATTGTTCTACATTGATGTTGCCCAGATACAATATAAAAAGCAGAAACAGAAATGCAACTGCTGTGACAATGACAAAATTCATCATTAGTTCTATCCGTGGGGTTTGTGGAGGGCCTGATGCCTTATAAAGTGAGTGGAGACTCGCCCAATGGGGAGCAGCCAGCTGGGTTTATTAAGCCTGTAGATTTTTCCGGAACTGATTTGTCGGTCCCGAGTTGAGGGTTACCTGGTTGTAAATCATGGGAGTGGCCTTTTACTTTGGGGCATAATAAAAGATGTTGGTGACGGAAAACTGGCATTTGGCTGAACTATTACACTGGTAGCGAGGAGAAAAACAAACAGACAAGTCCGATAATCAAGAATTTCTCAGGTAAGAAAAAAAACATTAATCCTCTTTTCGGGAAACTTGAAAACTATGACTCCATTGGGGAAGACCGGGTCCAGTAAACTGCATGCATCACTTCTTCCGTGCTAACATCATTGAAGGAGACAAAACAAAACGTGACATTGCTAACAGCATGCCTGGCACCGACTTTCAGTGAAGTCATAAGCCGAACCTCTCCGAATGCCCTGACTCAAAAACTTTTAATGAACTGGTAGGGTTGATGAAAATCCACTACTAGCCAAACTCGTCTTTAATACTCCAGTGATACCGCTTCAACGTCGCTCGGGGATCACCTGTGGAATCTGTCAATGAGTTCTTGGCCAGGTTCCTGAAACTTTCTGAACAATGCGAAATTGGATCACCTCTTAATGAAATGCTGTGAGATAGACTGGTACGTGTCATAAAAGACCTAACCACCCAAAAGCAGCTTTTGGCAGAACCGAATGAGGACTTGAAAAATCCCGTTGAGCTACCATCGTCAATTAAAAATGCCAAACAAGGGGATCAGTTATACACGGCATCAACTAGCAATACCTTCCAACTGGGGAGAGGGATCACATGTAAACAACACTCAATGCAGTGTGCCTGTGAGGATCAGGAATGAAATGGCCCCATTCAATACAGGAATACGAATTTCACCACTGGAATGTCAAGGCCAGCACTAAGATTATGAAAGAACATACTCCAAAGTGGCGTACCTGCCAGTTGAATCACAACTGCCAGCACTGTCGAAGTAGAAATCCACAGTGATGCTTCAGGGAGGGCAAAATTTGTGCTGCCTAAGATGAAAGCCAAGACTATTATCTGAGTGTACAATACAGGTGTCCCCTTTTACAGAAAGAAGTCGCACAGCACCAGGTTAAAGTCCAACAGGTTTCTTTGGTAGCACAAGCCACAAGCTTTCAGAGCGCTGCTCCTTCATCAGGTGAGTGGGAGTTCTGTTCAGAAACAGGGCATATAAAGATACAAACTCAATTTACAAATAATGGTTGGAATGCAAGTCTTTACAGGTAATCAATTCTTAAAGGTACAGAAAATGTGAGTGGAGAGAGGGTTAAGCACAGGTTAAAGAGATGTGTA
Organism: Mustelus asterias; assembly: GCF_964213995.1. Lineage (NCBI taxonomy): Eukaryota > Metazoa > Chordata > Chondrichthyes > Carcharhiniformes > Triakidae > Mustelus > Mustelus asterias. The sequence goes on from NW_027590109.1 coordinate 643,423, forward strand.
TTGTCTCCAGCTCGGACAGTTAATGAGATTTCGCAAGCTCAGGTAAGTCGTGCGGGTTACAGATAGTGTGACATGAACCCAAGATCCCGGTTGAGCCAGTCTTCATGTGTACGGAACTTGGCTATCGGTTTCTGCTCAGCGAATCTTTTACAGAGACAGTGACACTACAAACGAATCATATTGTAACAACTGGGAATGGTTGAATGACTGTAAATGGCCATCTCTTGAAGATGAAGGTGGACACTAACATCTCAGTCTCCATTATCAGAGAGCAGACATATACGCACTTCCAATCGGGCATCCAATATCTGTGCTAAGAAGATTTGAAGGCCCAGCCAATGACTTACACGCGGGAAGCTTTACAAATTAAAGGCACCACGGTGACTACATTGCGTTCTGGACAACAATCAGATCATCTTCAATTCATTGTAATACGGGGGAGCGATTGGCTCCAGCAGATTCCAGTTGGCTAACCTGGCAGGAGATCTTCAGGCTCAGTTTGTGGGGGCTGTACAATGATTTCAGGGGATACCCTGGAGATTTTCAGGAGGGCCTGGGTGAAATAAAAGGAGTCAAGGCAAAGATCTATGTTCACACGAATGCTACACCTGGGTATTTCAGAGCCAAACCAATTCCTGACTCCAGGTGGAAAACGTGGAAAGTGAACTAACGTACCTTAAAAAATTGGTTATAATAAGGCCTATGCAATTTGCAGAATGGGCTGTGTCCATCGTTCCTGTTCTTCACTTCGTCTTTCTGGGGAAAATTAATTAATTGTCATTCCGGTCTCCAAGCTCGGTGTGTAATTCATGCCCAGGATCGAAGATGTGTACCCTAAGTTACGGAGTGGCAAGCGAGCCTCCAAATTTGAAGTGAGCCACGCTTACCCTAAACTTGAATTAGACGAGTTACCCTGAAATATCTGTGACTTTCAACACACAAAAGGGACTGTAGAATGTTCCCCTTTGCCCTTCGGGACTTCACCAGTCTGTGCTGTGGATTACGCCAGCGTGTGCCATCTTCAAAGATTTATGGTGAATACCCTTCGAGGGCTAACCAAAGTAGCAGTCTACTTAAATGAGGTCTTGTTCACGGTGGCTTTGAAAGAGGGGCGACTGCCCATCCGAGCAAAAGTCTTGCAGCATTTCCAGAGCGGAAGTTCGCTTGGAGATGGAGAAATACGTTTTCCAAACAGCCAAAGTAACGTATTTAGATGGTCAATAGATTGGAAGTGATTACATTCAGTAGAGGATAAAGTAAAAACTATCTGGGAAGCAGCAACCCAATGAACACCATGGAGTTAAATACTTCTTGTGGTAAGTAAATTATTACAGAAAATGTATCCTGAGTGTGGCTTCTATGTTACCCCTTACAGACCCGACTACGAATATATCACAGCTAATCCTCGGAATCTCTGCAGGCAGTGGATTTATCTAAAGTTAAACGCCAGGTACCGTCATTAACATTCTGGCCATTTTCGACTCTAGGATTTCAATTCTCATTTCAACTTGTGACCCCTCCCCATACAGAGTTGGTGCAGTGGTGTCAATTGTTGGAAAGACAGGATGGAGTAGCCCATCGTGTGTGCCTCCTGCACCCTGTTGGATGCAGAATAATGATATGCTCGAATTGAGAAGGAAGGGCTGGTGTTCGCATTTGGTATGAAGAAGTGCCACCAATGCTACAAAGATAATTTTTGATAGTCATCGACCATAACGGCTTACTGGACTTCTTCAAACTGTATCGCAACCGCATCATACACAACAACAAGTGTGGCTCCAGCATCGCTGTCAATGGAATGACGGTTCGAACAAGATTTAGACTATAATTAGCAAATGTGGCATATGGAGTGGTGTCCAAAAAGGAAAACCAAAAAAGAAACTTTGATTCCACAATGTCGGAAATAAGCTGTGGAACGGATGACCTGATTCATTTAAGGAACTTTCAGAATTGTCCCAAATGGGCCTGCAATCGTTATGGAGAAAACAGGATCGGTATCTTACAAGGACGAGGTTCAGGATAGCATCCAAAAGAAGCACTGAAGCTACCTCAGGATCATGGTGTCATTGCCCGGGGTATCCCGCTACAGGCAATGGAGATAGGCCCTGCCAGTGACAGTCCACAGCTTAAAGGTGACTCAGTGTTCTCCCCTCAGCATAGTGAAGCCATGGACTCCGAAATAAACAGTGAAGAAGTCGGCCTCCAGGCTGAAGTGGAACCTGAGCTGGATGTTATAGCGACCACAAAGACCACAGTAGATCATCAATCGATCTTCCTGTGTCCTTCCTATAGTAGGAGCTGCCTTACTGAGAGACTGAGGCTCGCAATGTGGGTCGCATCCAGCGGATTTTTTTTAAACCCCTAACTTTACCAGAACCAGGCTCACAGATGCCGAGGTGAAGGATATCTGACTGTAAGCTGCAGGAGGGACCTTTTCCTTTGATGCACAAGAAAGGATGTTGGTGACGCGAAACTTGTTTTTGGCTGAATTGCTACAGTAGCATTCCAATATGTATTTTCCAGTCCCTTCCTGGCCTTGTTCCACCTCGCACTTCACTTCGTTAAGTCTCCCTCCTCTATTCCTGCTTGAAGCTGTATGTTAGCTTTTTATATTTTATGTACCAATACCCTGAATCTCTCTCTGCTGCAGGTATCTGCAGTCTTTCGCGTTTGATTAATATGCAGCTCCAATAATCTTCCTGACGATGTGTATGATGTTACATTTTCCGACGTGATATTCCAACTTGCAGGGTCTTAACCATTCACCTACCTTGATTATATGCCTTTGAGAACACTTTGCGCCATCCTCACCACTTATCATCCTCACCACTTGAAGAGATACAGAACTGGGAGGTGGTAATGATCAAATAGGGGGTGTTTGAAGAGCTTGAGAAAGGATATCGTCGAAAGATAGAACTGGGCGGATGTTTGTTGCTGAGAGGAGGAATGATGTGGAGATGCCGGCGTTGGATTGGGGTGAGCACAGTAAGAAGTCTCACAACACCAGGTTAAAGTCCAACAGGTTTATTTGGTAGCAAATACCATAAGCTTTCGGAGCAGAGCTCCTTCGTCAGATGGAGTGGATATCTGTTGTCAAACAGGGCACAGACACAGAAATCAAATTACAGAATACTGATTAGAATGCAAAGCGGCCTTCACGACACACGACAGCGCAGAGTCGCTGAGCAGAAACTGATAGCCAAGTTCCGCACACATGAGGACGGCCTAAACCGGGACGTTGGATTTATGTCACATTATGAGTAACCCCCACAGCTTGCCTCCTGGACTTGCAGAATTTCACAAGCTGTTCTGTCTGGAGACAATACACATCTCTTTAACCTGTGTTGAATGCTCCCTCCACCCACATTGTCTGTACATTTAAGATCTGGCTGGCTGTAGAGATTTGCATTCTAATCAGTATTCTGTAATTTGATTTCTGTGTCTGTGCCCTGTTTGAGAACAGATATCCACTCCATCTGACGCAGGAGCTCTGCTCCGAAAGCTTATGGTATTTGCTACCAAATAAACCTGTTGGACTTTAACCTGGTGTTGTGAGACTTCTTACTGAGAGGAGGAATGGCAGTGGATGTGTGGAGGTGTCCATGGAGCTAGTGGAGAAAGGGGACAACGAAGTCATTGAATTGGCTCTGGCATACTGGAAAATGTATCAGAATCGCAGATTTTATGCTGTGAAGGAAAGGCATTAAAGATGGAATGGATTGAGGAGGTGCAGGAACCGATGTGGACAGGAGAGTGAGAATGGAAACAGTGCAGTGAAATGTTCCAATTAAGGAGATTGACAGGGTTTGGGTAAGAGCTTTCAGGAGTGGATGGCTGATGATATTGAGGGCTTAATGGACGAATGGAATTCATAAGGCAGTGGGACTGGGTCGGCATGGAGCTGGACAGGGGTGTGATTGAATTGCGATGTGCAGATAGGTAGGAGGGAAATTGTACCATTTAAGATGTCCAGAATTGGGAGGTTATGGGATGTACGCATGCTGCGACTCATTGGATAGATTCCACCCAAGAATGTTTGGGTAACAATGGACTTATGGAAGTGGGACTAATAAAGCTGGAAGGAATGGAATTGGTGGCGGAATTACAGAAATGGTGGGGAAGAGAGTGAAATGTTTTGGAGAAGCGGGGTGCAGGTACATACTGGAGTAACGGGTTAACTAAGAACTATTAAAGTGGAGTTGGGGGAGCGTTTTGGTAGCTGACTGGCGGTAGACTGGGAGCGAGTGAAGAGGCGACAAAATGAGACGCTGGCGTTAAGGAGACAGGAGCAGAGGGGTTGAACATCTTTGGAAGGGATCGTTCAAACACATGAAGCTGAAGGAAGATTGAGTAAAGATTGGTGAAGTGGGAGATACGGAAGTGAAAGGAGAAGTGGTTGAAGAGGTGATGTGATGGATGTATGGATGGATGGACTTGGTCAGGGAGCTACTTGAGATTTTTGGGGGGATGGTGGAAACGTGATGGGAATAGATGTGATCCGCCAGATGTCTCAGGGCCAGGAATACCTGGTGGCGAGTGTCAGTTAATGATCGCAAATGGAAGGAGTTCTGAAGCAGAATTTGAGGAACACGCTTCTGTATTTTAATTGGCTGACTGAGATTTGATTGGTTTGCGGAAGAGGTTGGAAAGTGAAGCTAATATCACAATCTGATCAGTCATGATCTGATCGAATGTTTGAGCTGGCTGGACCGACAGATTGATAGACTCCTGCTCACATTCCTTAAGATAGTGTGACCAGCTGTAACAGTTATATTGCTTGTCCAATTAAACACCCGAGAAATTGCAGCCAGGCGTAAATATAATGTATATGCGGAAATGACTCATTATAAATAACCAGAGAGAGTGGAAGATGTTTGAGATAATCACCATGGCAATTGACTCTTGTGTGGACCAGTCATTCTCCACGTACAGCAACACCAGAGCAACTTGGAATTGGTGACCTGGTTCTAACGTGCAATAGAGAGGGACGGCCTCTCCCACATGTCCTCATTTTGTGTAACTATGGCAACATCCAGCTTCCAGCTTTAAAAACACTCCACGGATCCTCCGTGCCATTGCCCAGCAACTTCAGGCAGTCTGAGCTCACTGTCAAGAGGATAGATATTAGCTCAGCCTATTTCCAAGGAACATGCCCTGCTTCATGCCACAAATCATTTCGGCTCCTGAGGCCATTGGGCACAGAGGCTCATCACTCTGCGCAGTGAAGTTGGATCACAGCAGTAAACAGCGCCATTGTCCATGTCCAGGGGAATTTTGACCTGTCATAATCTGCTGTCTGAGATTGTCTTCTCTCTCATATCTGATGCTTCCTGCTAGACATGGCAGAATGTGTAATACAGCACATGTCAAGACAGGGGAAAGACCTGATTCCAGATTCAATCAGAAACATTTCCAATTCCCACCCATTCATTAACTTTGCCCCACTGATGTTTCTGTCGATTCACTTCCCATCATCATTTAGGAGAATATACGCATTATGTAGCTGTGTAAAATACTTTCACAGGCCTTCTCCTTTATAAACTGATGAGGCAGGTTCCTTCCCCCTATCTAGCACAAAGTTGCTCATAATCCTGTCTTACACTAGACTAGATGTGGAGATGCCGGCGTTGGACTGGGGTAAACACAGTAAGAATTCTCACAACACCAGGTTAAAGTCCAACAGGTCTGTTTGGTATTGTCTCCAGACATGACAGGTACATGGTACATGCTCTTGCAACTTAGAGGTACAGACAACGTGAGTGGAGAGAGCATTAAGCGCAGGTTAAAGAGTTGTGAATTGTCTCCAGACATGACAGTTAGTGAGATTTTGCAAGCCTAGGCAAGTCGTTCTTCTCGGGAGCCTTCAACATGTCATTGATGAAGATGAACATCTCGCCAAGGCCATCCCCACACCCCCACTTCTTGCCTTCAAACCACCACAGAACCTCAAACAGACCATTGTCCGCAGCAAGCCACCCAACCATCAGGAGAACATTGACCACGACACCACACAACCCTGCCACAGCAACCTCTGCAAGGCGTGCCGGATCATCGACACTGATTCCATCATCTCACGTGAGAACACCATCCACCAGATACACGGTACATACTCTTGCAACTCGGCCAACGTTGTCGACCTGATACGCTGCAGGAAAGGATGTCCCGATGCATGGTACATTGGGAAGACCATGAGATGCTACGACAACGGATGAATGAACACCGCTCGGCAAACACCAGACAAGTGTGCTCTCTTCCTGTTGGGGAACACTTCTGCAGTCACGGGCATTCGGCCTATGATCTTCGGGTAAGCGTTCTCCAAGGAAGCCTTCACGACACACGACTGCGCAGAGTCATTGAGCAGAGACTGATAGCCAGGTTCCGCACACATGAGGACGGCCTCAACCGGGATCTTTGGTTCATGTCACAATATCTGTCATCCCCACTACTTGCCTGGGCTTGCAAAATCTCACTAACTGTCATGTCTGGAGACAACACACATCTCTTTAACCTGCGCTTAACACTCTCTCCACTCACATTGTCAGTACCTCTAAGACATGATTACCTGTAAAGACTCGCATTCCAACCATTATTTTGTCAATTGAGTTTGTGTCTTTATATGCCCTGTTTGTGAATAGAACTCCACTCACCTGACGAAGGGGCAGTGCTCCGGAAGCTAGTGGCTTTTTCCACCAAATAAACCTGTTGGAATTTAACCTGGTGTTGTGAGACTTCTTACTGTGTTTACACTCGTCTATCAGAGATCATCGTGCTGAGCACGGTGCAGGTCGGTACAGATTGATCACTAACTCGAGAGCATAGTTGAACCAATTGACACTGACCTTGAACAGAATATTTTAGTCCACATTAATTAATAAAATGGGATAGCAACATTTATTGTCCTGCCTCTCAAATGATGCAAGGCAGAAACAGCAATACAGCAGGCATTCAATTCTCTGGGTTAATTGGTTTCCTTATTGATTGATGAAACACCATCACTGGTTTCTTATAGTGATTTTACACTGGCCATCCAGTATGTCATGTGTTACATGAATTCTAGACCCATAGACAGGAAGACTGGTTACAATCAGGACGAAGGCCATTCGACCCACGGTGCCTGTGCTCACTGCGATTCTCTTTGGATAGTGACAAGTGTATCTCTGTTCACGAGATACAAACCTCCTGCTGCTTATTTAGTAAACAAAATAACCTCATATCGCCATTACCTCTTGGGCAATACCCTCATATGAATATCCGCTGGTTCTTGATCATTTCAGCAATGGGAAAGTTTTAGCCTTATCGCCCCTGCCCTCTCAAACTCCCCTTCTCCAAGAATAATAGCTTCAAATTCTCCAATCTATCGAAATAACTGAAGTTCCTCATCCGTGTCAACATTTTGAGGAATGGTTTCTGCACAGACTCTGACACCCCTAAATGTCCCGAACTGGGGCACAATACTTCAGTTGACGAAAAACTAATGTTATACATAGAACACACTGGTTCAGGAATTTGCGTGAATATATTTCTCTTGCTGTCATGTATATCTATCCCCAGGAGTCATTAAATTCACCAGTGCAGGTACGACTTCTGATTAAATATGGTTCAAAAGTTAGTTCTGCAGTGTCCTATCAAGCTCTGCCAGGACAAGAACAGCCCAAATTCAGATGCATCATGAAGATTTCCGAAGGAATATCCATAACCTTGTTAGATGCAGAGCAGGCCTCCCTGTAATCGTCCCAATCAACCCTTCGTACAGCCAGCAACACTCAGATGACACGTAAGACGCAGATAGATAGAGAGCACCCGGCTCCCACACACCCCACGTGAAACAATTCTAGAGCAGGACTTGTACAGTGCTACTACAAATAAATTACTTCTTAACCTGTCTCTTCATATAGTTCCTACAAAGGTAGAGTGCTGAGATAGATAAGCGATAATGTTTTTTTCTAGTGTGTCCAAACAAACACTTCAAGGCCATACACAGCACAGTGTTCAATACAATTCCAAGTCTGCTCTACAATGGGCAATAATTTTTTAAAAACTGATTGGAGAATTCCATGCTCTTGGGCAGATGCAAAATTATCCATATTTCAATTTTATCTTGTCCTCTTTGATAGTCCCAAGGCAGCTAAAACATTGATTTACATGGAATGTAAACTTCGAGAAGCACTGATTCCTTTAACATTCCGAGCTCACACGTACTGTGTAAAGTTCCCTCTATATTTTTCCTTTCTTTAATTCCAGGCCGCAGTCAATGTGGAGTTACATCACTGTACATATTTGCACCAAACATCAGCAGCATATTTGCAGCAGAGGTTAGGTGCAAAGTAAAACTGCCCCCTCACCTCAACTGAGAAGGGCAGAGATACCGCTGGGAAACACGGAGAAAACCTCATCAACGCCATCCAATGAAATAGTCCAATGTAGCTAGAGAGTCAGAGTCAGGTTAATGACCTACACCACCCACCCCTCCAAGCGGTAAAGTCAGGCAGTCCAATGGCAGATAACTGACAGGTTCGATACTTGGGGTAAGTTGTGGTCCCAGAAACCAACTTCTACTGGATATGTGTGGGGGTCACAGGGTAGTTGCCATGGGGGACTTTAACTTTCCAAATATTGATTGGAAACTTTGTAGGTCAAATAGTTCGGATGGGGAAGTTTTTGTGCAGTGTGTGCAGGAGGGTTTCCTGACACAATATGTGGATAGGCCGACAAGAGGTGAGGCCACATTGGATTTGATACTGGGAAATGAACCGGGCCAAGTGTTAGATTTGGTTGTGGGAGAGCACTTTGGAGATAGTGACCACAATTCGGTGTCTTTTGTTATTTCAATGGAGAGGGATAGGGCCGTAAGGCAGGGCAAGGTTTACAATTGGGGGAGAGGTCATTATGATGCGATTAGGCAAGAATTAGGGGGCATAAGATGGGAACAGAAACTGTCAGGGAAAGGCACTAATGAAAAGTGGAACTTTTTCAAGGAACAAATACTGGGTGTCCTTGATAGGTATGTCCCTGTCAGGCAGGGAGGAACTGACCGAGTGAGGGAACCATGGTTCACGGAAGAGGTGGAATGTCTTGTGAAAAGGAAGAGGGAAGCTTATGGAGGGATGAGGAAACAAGGTTCAGATGGCTCGATTGAGGGTGAGCTGAAAAAGGGGCTTAGGAGAGCGAGGAGGGGGCATGAGAAGTCCTTGGCGGGTCGGATCAAGGAATACCCCAAGGCTTTTTACTCTTATGTGAGGAATAAAAGAATGACCAGGGTGAGGTTAGGGCCGGTCAAGGACAGTAGTGGGAACTTGTGTATGGAGTCAGTAGAGATAGGCGAGGTGATGAATGAATACTTTTCTTCAGTGTTCACCAAGGAGAGGGGCCATGTTTTTGAGGAACAGAAGGTGTTACAGGCTAATAGGCTGGAGGAAATAGATGTTAAGAGGGAGGATGCACTGGCAGTTTTGAATAAACTGAAGGTCGCTAAGTCCCCTGGGCTCGATGAAATATATCCTAGGATTCTTTGGGAGGCAAGGGATGAGATTGCAGAGCCTTTGGCTTTGATCTTTGCGTCCTCACTGTCCACGGGGATGGTGCCAGAGGACTGGAGAGTGGCGAATGTTGTTTCTCTGTTTCAGAAAGGGAATAGAAATGACCCTGGTAATGATACACCGGTTTGCCTTCCTTTGGTGGTTGATAAATTGATGGAAAAGTTCCTTAGGGGTGGGATTTACGACCATTTAGAAAGATACGGATTAATCCGGGATAGTCAGCACGGAGTCGTGAAGGGCAAGTCGTGCCTCACAAATTTGATTGAATGTTTTGAGAAGGTAACTAAGTGTGTTGATGAAGATAGGGCAGTTGATGTCATATACATGGATTTTAGTAAGGCGTTTGATAAGGTCCCCCATGGTCGGCTTATGATGAAAGTAAGGAGGTGTGGGACAGAGTAAAAGTTGGCCGATTGGATAGGTAACTGGCTATCTGATCGAAGACAGAGGGTGGTGGTGGATGGAATTTTTTCGGACTGGAGGCAGTTTGCTGTGGAGTGTCACAGGGATCAGTGCTTGGTCCTCTGCTCTTTGTGATTTTTATTAATGACATAGAGGAGGTGGCTGAAGGGTGGATCAGTAAATTTGCTGATGACACCAAGATTGGTGGAATAGTGGATGAGGTGGAGGGCTGTTGTAGGCTGCAAAGAGACATAGATATGATGCAAAGCTGGGCTGAAAAATGGCAAATGGAGTTTAACCCTATAAATGTGAGGTGATTCATTTTGGAAGGACTAATTTAAATGTGGATTACAGGGTCAAAGGTAGGGTTCTGAAGACTGTGGAGGAACAGAGAGATCTTGGGGTCCATATCCACAGATCTCTAAAGGTTGCCACTCAAGTGGATAGAGCTGTGAAGAAGGCCTATAGTGTGTTAGCTTTTGTTAACAGGGGGTTTGAGTTTAAGAGCCGTGGGGTTATGCTGCAACTGCACAGGACCTTGGTGAGACCACAATTGGAATATTGTGTGCAGTTCTGGTCACCTCACTATAAGAAGGATGTGGAAGCGCTGGAAAAAGTGCAGAGGAGATTTACCAGGATGCTGCCTGGTTTGGAAGGTAGGACTTATGAGGAAAGGTTGAGGGAGCTGGGGCTGTTCTTTCTGGAGCGGAGGAGGCTGAGGGGAGACTTAATAGAGGTTTATAAAATGATAAAGGGGATAGATAGAGTGAACGTTCAAAGACTATTTCCTCGGATGGATGGAGCTATTATCAGGGGGCATAACTATAGGGTTCATTGTGGGAGATATGGGAAGGATATCAGAGGTAGGTTCTTTATGCAGAGAGTGGTTGGGGTGTGGAATGGACTGCCTGCAGTGATAGTGGAGTCAGAAACTTTAGGAATATTTAAGCGGTTATTTGATAAGCACATGGAGCACACCAGGATGATAGGGAGTGGAATAGCTTGATCTTTGTTTCAGATAAAGCTCGACCAATTCTGTGCTGTACTGTTCTATGTTCTATGTTCTATATCCCACAAGCTTGAACCCATCAAACATTCACAAGTTTAAGCTCCCTCTGCACTGTCCAATAAAATACCCGAGTACAGATGCAGCACTGGCTGAGATACAGAGAAAATGTCCCCATACACTGTCCAAACAACAAACTCCAGTGCAGATGTAGCATAGGGCGAGATACATAGAAAATGTCCCTCTGCACGGCCCCATCATGAACACCGGTGAAGGTGTAGCACAGGAGGGAATACGTAGAAAATGTCCCTCTGCACCGTCCCGTCAAGAACTCCAGTGAAGGAGTGTGTAGCACAGGGGAAGATACACAGAAAAGTGTCCTTCTACATAGTCCCATCAAGAACTCCAATGCAGCTGTAGCATGGGAAAGGCACACAGAAAACGAGCCCCTACACATTCCCAACAATAAACTTCAGTGAAGGTATCGCGCACGGTGACATGTACAGAAAATCCCCCTCTATACTGCCCCATCAATAAACTCTGGTGCAGGTGTCGCACAGGGAGGGACACATAGAACATATCGCCCTACATTTTCTAATCAACATTCTCCAGTACACATATAGCACAGGGCGAGGCACAGAAAATGTCCCTGTACAATGTCCCATCATGAACTTCAGTGCAGGTGCAGCACAGAATGAGATACATATACATCTCACTTTATACTGTCCCATCATGGACTCCAGTGCAGGTGTAGCAGAGGGTGTTTCCCACAGAAAGTATCCACCTCCTTGCTACATGAATAAACTCCATAGCAGATGGATAGAGACACAGAAATATCCCTCTGCACTGTCCCATTGGGAAGTCCAGCACAGCGGTAACACAGGATGGGACACAGAAAACCTTCCTCTACACTAAAGTTCAGGTGTAGAGCTGGGTGAGGCTCTGAGAAAATGTTCCTCTGCACTGTCCCATCAATAAACGTCAGTACAGGGGCAGAACAGGATGGGACACACAGACAATCTCCCTTTACACTATCTAACGAATATATTACAGTGCAAGTGTAGAACAGGTTGAGGCATAGAGAAAATGTCCCTCTACACTTCCCATCAATAAACCCCAGTACAGCGGTAGCGTAGGATGGGACACATAGAAAGTCTCCCTTTACACTGTCTAAAGAATACACTCCACTGCAAGCGTAGCACAGGGTGACGTGCGGTATATCTATCTCTACACTGTCCCATCAAGATCTCAAGTGCAGATATACCAGAGTTTGTTTTAGACGGAAAGTCTTCATCTAAACTGTCCCATGGACTCCAGACCAGATGTAGCAGAGGGATAAAAGCACAGACATATTGCTCTCCATTCCCCCATCAAGTTCTCCAATGCAGGTCTCGCGCAAGGTGAGATACACAGACAGTTACCTTCTACACTCTCCCATTAATATATTCCAGAGAGGGGTAGCACAGGGTGAGATGCACTGAAATCTCAGTTTATACTGTCCCATTAATATATTCCAGCGCAGGTATCGCACTCATGCTATCAGAATACAAGTCTCCCGTTACTTTTTTTCTTCAATATTTTGCGAAATACTTCTTCAGTTTACAGTCCAGTCACTTTAGAATTTTAGTGAATTAATTGCATACATTTTCTGTTTTATGTGTCGAGTTCCCAAGTAAAGTAAATTAATTAGATGTACTGCCTGATTGCAATCAATGCCAAATGGGACATACTCGTCCTTTGCACGAGTCAAAATCCGTTCTACATTGTGACTCTTTGCAATATTCTGACAATAAAATGACCCTGTTCAACAGAAAACCACTTTGCAATATCCTCCAGTAACACTGAACCTGCATTAATCGAAACCTGCATGTCAGCATTAATCAAGAGGGCTTCAATTCCTGGAGGTGATGACATCTCTTACTTCACACATTCAGTGAATATCACAATTCATCTGGTCCAGATTGCCTTCTTGAATTCAGCTAAGCATTTTTCTGCGGATTTTGTAAAAGAACATTTTGCGATCTTATACAACTTAATTGAGAAATGTTTCGAACTCTGCTTTTTCTACTGACTGTAAGCAACAGACGAGAGGCATTTGTTGAGATCCCAAAGTGAATAACATTAGTTCCAATCACTGAAAAGCAGAATAACCCTTTTTAACCCACGTTTTTATACAGCAACTTATTCCTGACAGGTATTTGGGTTGATACCATTGGATTGATCTGTATGAATGACATGAAGTGGAATCTGATTAATTAATGCATTTCTAATTACTTCCATGCAAAGTTCTCCTTTAAATCCACAGGATTCCTTTTTCCAGATTTGGAACATCAATCCCGGAGCAATCAGGTATTGATGTAGACAATTCTGGTATTTGGCATCATGTTGCCATCCCATGTGCTTTGCCTGACTTCAAATTGATGCTCCATTCATCAATTATTTAAACCAAGTGTGTTGCTGGAGGAACAGACTGACATTGCATACTCAAACTTTATGCTTTTCATATTACCCGGGGGTTAGAACACAATTATTAGAAAATTAACAGTTACAGCTGGTTGTACCATTGCAAACAAATGAGTGAACATTGGAAAACAATATGTTTCTCTGCAGAAACACTTGTTCTGAAATTGTGAACAAACTGACTCGTAATGAGTGCAGCTGGATATGCTAATTTGGACAATGGACTGGAAGGAAGAATTCATTCAAAATTAATAATTCTTTGGAATGCTGAATGCATTTTTCTGAGCTGTGGAATATGTGTCTACACTACGTTTGGAACAACATTTGTGAAGTTTTGACTGGATTTGCAGACAGAGCTGCTCTTTGGAGTGCAGCTGGACGTGTTATTGTGAACAATATGGTGAAACCGAATAGAGAAAGGCTCATCTGCAAAACATCAGAACGTTTGATTGTGCATCATTAAGTAGAATGTGACAAAGCAATATAGTTCTCCACTGGAGCTGGATATATTATTGGACAATATAGCATTTATTTTAGTTCAAGTATACTTATGTGGTTCAACTGAATGTATTGCACTGAACAGCAGCATGTACTGCTGTGCTGAGACATTCCAATAGAGTACTGCTGGATGCAGTATTCAGAATAATCAAGTGGAATTGAGCAAATGAATCATCCCTGCAGTACAGATTAATGTTCCATATTGAACAGAGAGCAAACTACAGCAAAGCTAACTGATTTACTGAGATTTATCCGGTAGATTAGAGACCATCATTATTCATATGTAGCATAGCTGGATGTGATATTGTGATAAAGAGTTCCATTGTACAAAATACATTCTACAGTGCAACGGCTGAGTTTTCGTGAAAATCAATTGGAATGGAACACAGGGATGTTCTTCAAAAACACAGTTGAATGTCGAATTGTGAAATAAGGACTGGGGTCCAGCATAGTGATGTCCTTCTCCAGTCCAACAGGATGTGGTATTGTAAACGATAAGGGCAACGTAAAACAGACACATTTCTGTACAGTACAGCTGGATGTGATACTGTGAACTTGAGAGTGGACTGGAAAACTGGGATGTTATTCTGCCATTTAACTGGATGGGTCATTGTGAACAATAGATTGATGTGGCACATAGGAATCTACATTCAAACTCTATATGTTTTTTGAACAATAGTTTCGAAATGAGATATGTATGTTGATCTAGAGTTCAGTTGATGTCATAATATAAACATCATGGTCGGTGCAGCTGAGCGTGTTAAACGTTCTGATGTTTTACTATAAACATCGTGGTCGGTGCAGACTCGATGGGCCAAATGGCCTCTTTCTGCACTGTAGGTTTCTATGATTTCCATGATAAACAATATAATCGAAGGTAACGCCGAGATTTTCTTCTGCAGGACAGGGTCGTAGGCGTGTATGAACTGCAGAATGGAAATCAAACACATAGGTCCCCATCTTCAGTTCAAGTGGGTGTGCTGCTTTGAACAGTGGAGTGGAATGGGACACAGATGGGCGGTTCAATGCTCCAGAAGGATGTTGTTTTCAGAATATGACTGTGCATTGAACGCAAGGGTGCTCCTCTACAGAACAATTGAGTTTGCTCTCGTGAACAATGGAGTGGAATGCAATGCAGAATGGCACTCTGTGTCTCCACAAACAATGCAGTGGAATGCGTGAAATATACACGGTGGCCAAATAGTCACTGTGATTATCATTGCTGCCTGAAAGCGTTAGGGACCCGGGTTCGATTTCAGCCTTGGGTGACTTGATGGGACGAATGGCCTCCTTCTACACTCAAGAGGTTTTACGATTCTATACGTTTTTGTTCAGTAGACCTGGATAAGCAATTGTGACAATCGAGTGCACTGGTTCATTGAACTGTCCTGCAGAACAATAGAGTGCACTAGTGCCCATATGTTTCGCCAGAAAAAGGCGAGATGAATTAATTTGGGCAATGATGTGAGAGGCGCACGGACATCGTCTTCCGAAGTACAGCTTGATGTGGTATTGTCAGCAATAAACAGCAAAATGTGACCGAGAAATATTCGTCTAGTGTTGTAGATATGTTATATGTGCGGCTGTTTCTTGATCAAAACGCATTTAAACAGTGTACTACAGATATCTGACACCATTTTGGATCTGATGCAGATGTTCGTTCATTGATGGGAAGTGAGGGTTCGAGACAAAGGCAACATGTATTGGCCATCGCCATTTCCATTCAGAAAGCCAATTTTTTACCCAATGCAATACATCCCCAGTTGGGAAATGTTCAAGTATTCCAAAGTAGATATTTCGAGATTTCTGACCAAACAAAATTGAAATAACGGCGATACCGTTTTAATATGGAAATTATATCGATGGGGGACAGACGACGGCTGTCTTCACAAACATATGTTTTCAATATCGATCGAAGAATTGGAGATAAGGTGTTCTCAAACTGCTGTTGAAATAACCTTGGCGAGTTGCGTTTTTTTTCATTCATTTTGAGACAGTGGAGATTAATTTCCCTCTAAGTTATTCATCAAAAGCCCTATTGATAAATGTCACAGAATGCAGTATCTGCCACGATCTCATTTGAGTTTCACTTGCTGATCAGCATTATTTGTTTTTTTGTTTATTCGTTTGCGGGATTTGCCCACCGTAACTGCTTTCGGGCTAAATGGCTTTCAAGGTGATTTCAAAGGTTCACTCTTTGGGAAACTCTGTGATACAAGAACAGCTTTCCCAATATGTTCCCCATGGATATTTTCTCCACTTGATATGGCTCGTCTCTTAACATCAGATCCAGAAATTCATCCTTATTCATCATGGGACAAAGAGTATGCCAATCAAAATATTATCCTGAAACCATTTCGGTAAATATTCTCTCTCCTTATGCTTTATTCTTACACTAATTCATCTGATCTTAAATCTCTGTGATTTAAAATTCCTCACTACATCCTTTTTACATGCCTTGCACATTTGTCTGCTCCCTCCAAATTTGGAAGTCTCCCTCTTCGTATTTGGAGCCCAGTAAAATGCCCACATAAACGTGGCTATATCCGTTTTGTTTCTCAAATTTAACCGAATGAGTTGATTATTTCTGCACTCAAGGTGGTACGTTTGGCAGCTTAATGCAGATGTTTCTGTTTTATATGCGAATACACAGCTGACATCCTGGATAGTTGTGTTTAAATAATGCCGCTTTTCAGCTGCTTACCATTCAGTTAAAACTTTGTATTTCACACAAAGACGAAACCGTTATTCTCGGCTGCTTCAGCCTCTGGCCAGCAGACATTTGGATTCGGATCCCCCAGTCATTGGCCTCAGCCATTGAAATCTTAATGGACAAGCTTTTTAAAAAATGATGTAAACCCGATTGCCCAATAACACTTTGGTCTCTCTATTGATTCGTTGTTAAGATGCCAATGTGTAAGCCTATCAGCAACCAATGCAGCGAACAACCAGACTGACGCAGCAGCACGCAGTTAGTCCCAGGTGAGTTGTTATATTCGAGTCCAGCGTGGGCAGGAATGAATCACAGGTCAGTACAGCTCGAAACAGCTGCAGCAGCGTAGGGCTGGAAATGATGTGGTTTGACCAGAACGCAATGCGGGAGTCCTGAAGTGGCCCCTGACTTAATTTAAAACAGGGGGGCGGAGAGGCAGTGGTCAGATCGCATGTGTTAGTATGTCGAGAAGTTACTGCGGGATTGGAGGGAGAGATTTTGAAGTGGGCCGCTGAACGGCGAATTTGCGAAGGGTCTGGGAAGTGTGAAGTCGCGGGCGCCTTGGGATGTGTGAAGTCGAGGTGGACCCAGAGGCGGAGAAAAAGTATGGTTGCCCGGTGAGGATGCTGTAAGGAGTGTTTGTGTGTCCATAGTGGTGGGAGTGAGAGTGTGTTTGTGGTACACAGCGAGAGTGAAAGCAATTGTGCGTGCGTGTCAGTGAGTGTGTGTAACTGTGTGTGAGTGTAAGTGTGAGTGTGTGTGTGTGCGTCTGTGTGTATGTGTGTTTGTGTTTGTGTTGAAGTGAGATTGAGTGATTTTACGTGTGTGACAGTGAGAATAACTGAGAGGGTGTGGCAGAGACAGCGTGGGGTTGTAAGTTACTGAGAGTGGGTGTGCTTGTGCGTCATTGAGGAAGTCAGTGAGCGAGAATAATTGTGTGTTCTGTTTAGTCCCGTGACTCTCAACTTTCCCACCAACATATATACAAGCACCAATTTACAATGGTTGAGCGTTTGCAAATGAGTAGCCTGGGACTTGGAGTAAGGTAATCAAGCGCACAATGAACCCTTCACTTGGTCATCTTCACGAATCACTTGCTTCAATTTTTCAAATTAATGTTGTGACATTATTTTAGTTTCACTCATCAGTTAAAAAAAATACTTAACTGTTCAACTGTTCATTGAAATTCAGGTTATCGTGGTGCCAAATGTTATTATCCATAAACTGTCCATCTTGATGGAGAAAACATAAAAGTATGATTTCATGAGCGACAAGTTTGAAAGAGCCTGCTCTAGAACTAATAAAAGGAGACCAGTGATCATGGTCTTTGGTCTAAACAAATCTGCTGTATGTGCCTTAATCTCTGCAATAATCGTTCACATGCACGTATGGGTATGTGGAAGAATGAAATTGTCAAGCCCAGCTCAGTCATGTTCGGCAAAAAGGAGCAAGATGGTCATTTTCTAACACTGATTAAATGGGAACCCTCCACATTTCAGTGTATTGTTCACATTGTCAGGCAGTGAGCAATTGATTTCAGTTGAGATGTGAACATTCCACAGTTCAGTATATTGTTCATACAGTCAGGCAGTGAGCCACTGATTCACATTCTGGGGCAATTAGTTACTCCCCTAGATTGTTGCAGGGTGTTCACGTTTGTAAGACCGCCTGGCAGGAGGTGTGCGATTTATTTCCTTTCCTAGAAATGTATTTAATTGGACGGCAAACCGCTGCAAATGAAGACAAAATAATTGTTTACGAGAGAGGCAGAAAAAAACGCGACTGTGTCTCATTGCATCTGATAAAGCATTTACAGGATGTGTTAGCAAACGAGTTGGTACACATGGGGTCAATATCAATGGGCCGCTTTTTTGATGCTCTCGCTCAATGGTATATTAAATACCCGTTATCAGTCTGTACAGGACATTTCAGGAAACATAAATGGGTGTGGTGGAATTCGAATTACCGAGAACAAAGTGTGAATGTGTAAATTAGGAAAGAAGGATGACAGGCGTTGTCCTGCAATGAAATGGGGCAATAGCGGGACTCAGGGGCGAAGCACTGTGGCGAGAACCAGGAAAAATGGGGATGTCCCGGCTGCACTGAACATATTTGCCGAGGTTACATATACATATATCTGGAGGCAACTGGAGCTGAGGGGAAATAAAAATGGCAAGTGAAGTTAAGAAGAGACATCTGGCGTACGTGGAAATATCGTTGGAATGCAGAGTTTAATGAGCATTCCTATCCGATTATAGTCTCTGAGTCCCATCGGGAATGTCGAAGTTGACATGAGATCACCATTTATTCTTCTAAATAACAACATGGTGTAACATAGCATGAAATTGCAGTGATCTCAAAACACAAAAAGCGCCTCTTGGTCCATCATTTTTGTCGCCATCCGAAAATGAAACATGCAACCTTATTCCACCGTTTGCATTTGCTCCGTAGCTCTAAAGTTTCTGGAACTTGCGATGGATATCCATAAACCGTTGAGGCATTCTGTACATATTACCATCAAGGCTGTGAATGGCAGAGACCCACAGGGCTCTGTGTGATTTTTGTTTCTGATCTCCCCTTTAATATTTCCAAAAACCTGTGGAAATCTATCACCCTTAGTCATGAAAGTATCTGTTAAAATAAGCACACACTTCCCATATAGTCTATCCTGACACCTTACAGTTGTGTACAGTTTCTTGGAATCCCCATCATCCTCCACTACCCCAACGAAAAAGAGAAGACAATCCATTATTTCCCATCCCTGCAGCTTACCAATTCTAGATGCATCACAACTTGCCATGGCTCCTGCTCTGTCAAAGACGACAGAAAAACTGCAAAGGGTCGTAAACGAAACCCAAACCACCACGCAAACCAGCCTCCCATCCCCTGAATCTGTCTTCACTTCCCACTGCCTCGGAAAAGCAACCAGCACAATCAAGGACCACACGCACCCCGGCATTCCCTCTTTCCACCTTTTCCATTCGGAAAAAAACGTACCAACCGATTCAAGAACCGCTTCTCCCGTGCTGCCATCAGACCTTTGAATGGTCCTCATATTAATATGATGTTTCTCTGTACACCCTGGCTATGACTGCAAAGCCACATTCTGCACTGTCTCCTTTCCTTATCCATATATAGTATGCATTGCCTGTATAGCGCGCAAGAATTGATAATTTTCATTGTATCCACATTTTGCAGATTATCCCTGTTATCCTTTTGAAATAAAGGAACAACATTGGCTATTCTCCAATCCTTAGGGAGCTCTCTTCTGGCTAAAGACGATACAAAGTTTTTGTAGAAGGCCCCGCAATTTCCTGCCTCGTCACCCTCAGTATTCTGGGATAGATCCCATCAGATCCTGGGAAATGTCTATCTTAATGCTTCTCAAAACACACAACACATCCTCCTGATTTATACTGACATGCCCGAGAATATCAACATGCCCCTCTCCAGATTCATCATCCAACAGCTCCTTCTACTTTGGGAGTAGCGATCCAAATGTTTCGCTGAGAGCCTCATTAACTTTCTCCGACTCCACGGATAAACTCCTCCCTTTGTCCTTAAGTGGACCTACCCTGTCGCTGGCTACCCTCTTTCTCAGTACCAATCCAGAAAACGCCTTGAGATTTTCCTTTATCCTGTTTGCAAAAGACATTTCATGTCCCCTTTTAACCCTCCTACCTCCTTATTAGTTTTATTTTTTGCTTTGTTAATATTCGTCGATGGCTCTGTCTGTCTTCAGTTTCCTAAAGCTGCCCTCTTTTCTTTTGACTAAGCTCACAATTTTTCTTGTGATTCAAGATCCCCGAATCTTTCAATCCTTATCTGTCAGGTTTACAGGAACGTGCTGATCCTGAACTCTAATCAACTGGCCTTTAAAATGTTCCCACATGACAGATGTGGATTTAGCCTCAAACAGCCGCCCAAATGAACATTACCCAATTGCTGCTTAACATTGTCGTATCGCCTTTCCACAGGTTAGCGCAGAGGTCTACTCTGTTCCTTATCCATCAGGACAAATCGCAGTGATTATGGTCCCTTACCGAAATGCTTCCACACTGATACTCGTGTCACCTCGCTGCTCTGATTCACCAATAGTAGATCTGGTACGGCCCATTCCCTATTTGACTATTTCCATATTGCTTCAAGAAACCTTGCTAGATGCATCAAACAAATATCACCTCTCCTCCACCCCATCCCGCACACACACGCACACACACACGCACACAGACACACACACACCCATCCATGCACCCAGACATTGTGAGAGCCCATGTCAATATAGGAGACGTTGCCATCAACTACCACAACAACACTGTTTTCTTTTACATTCTCGAAATAATTGCTGCGTTCAAAAGAAACTGAAATAATTGCAACATCCAAGTTTGAGATAGAACATAAACAACGACGAAACACACATTCTGACTGAAGTATTTAGTCAATACACGTTTATTGATAAAATCCAGCAACGTTACATATGAATGCATACAGACTAAGGGAACATTAGTTCCTGCATATGGGACATTTGGCAGCGCAGGACGATGTTAAAATAAATAGCGATACAACAGGTTGACCAATTCTTTTACAACTATTTAATGGGGTGTCAAATACAACGTAGTTGATATTCCTTGATGCCTTTCATTCATACACAAGTTTCGCAGTCTTGTAGAAGAGATAACGTATGCAAACAGAGCAATAGTTTTCATTATTAATATAACCAGCTAAATTATTTAAAACTAACGCTGTTTAAAAATTTAATTCAACACCTGCATTACAAAATCTGAAAAAAATGAGAAAATTGAACTGCAGTTATTTCAGCCCAAAATATCATGGTAATTAATTGACATAAAGGTAAATTCGCATCGACTCAATCGTAGTCAGCATGTTCATACAGTTCGCTAAGATAATGACAATTTTCTCAGAATGCATCCTGAAGTTCTGTCTTATCCGTTGTGATTAGACGCTGACATTTACCTGGAATGGAGAAAAAAGCGAGAGTAAGGGCGATGTGCATTACCACTCAGTTGGTCAAAATCTCACCTGTCAACCTCTAGTTCAATTCCCAAATCAATGTTTCTTTATTTTTAAATATGTGATTGACACGCTAAAGCAATCGCGAGGAAGTCCTACGCTGACAAATGTGAAGGCCATCTTAGAGAGCAGAATTGGCAGTTAAGGCATTCTGTCAACGGAAGTGAATGTGAAGTACCAGAGAACTAATTTCAAAAAGACTAGAAGAATTATCCTGTAGTTTGCCAACATCTGACCATTATCTGCCATTCAATCAGCCATCCCATTTAACAACTGATCTTGCCGTTCTCACTGAATCAAGTTTTCCGTTTTTGTAGTGCAAACGGCGTCCCCATGTCCGTTATATAAAGAGTGATTACATTTCGAACACATGGTTAAAGCGTGCTTTTGACCTGAGTTGGTCATACGTTGTCTATCTTCATTTTCTTTTGCTCTATTAAAACAATTCCAACCGCCACTAGGACATGATAATTCTCATCTTTACTCGTCAATCTGAACCTGTTCACCTCAAATAACTGTGATTATTCAGTAAATAACATGTTCGCTCGCATAATTGTAATCTTAGCTAATGGATAGTCACATTACAAGCGACAGAAATCACACACTGCACAATCTCACCACCACCACATAAACATTGGAACAGATAATTAAACATTGTTGTTAACAGTTTGGTAGAAATGTTTCTTCATTTTCAGACACAGGGTCACTAGCCTTCTACACGGGAATCGCACAACTTCTAACTGTCAGGGCGAAAGCCCTCTTTCTTACCAAACTAGGAGGATGACAATACAGTAGGATCTGTGTTGTTATGAGTGTTGTGTTTGTGATTAGATAAAGAGTATTGTGTTATGATGGAAGTGAAGGAATAATGCAACTCTTATTTTTCTAACAAATTGACTACCAGACATTTCTCATCACTTGCAGGGAAGCGTTTGCAAACAAATGTTTACGTAAAGCCGCATAATGGCAAAATCAGGGAGATAGCAACATCATTGCTTTTTAGAAAGTTATGTCTGGAATTGTGACCTCAAGACACAAAGAGCGATACAGTGGCCTTCAGCCACAAATCACGTAGGGATTTCATTGCGGGGTTTCCAAAAGGCCATGATGTGCGGGAAGATTTATGGCTGGAAAATTTGCAGAGAGCGTGCTTAATTACTGGAGGAGGGTGAGAAAATAAATCTGGCCAGTGATGAACTGGGATCGATGGTACTACAGGAACAACAGGAAGTTTCGACCTTAACGTTTTTTTTCAAATGAACTCAATTGTACGGAGTATAGAATGTGGTTGCTGAGGCAAGACTGTTTCGGAAAGTAACCATCAAAGTTTCCAAACGAATGGCTTTGTTTTCCCCAGCGGAGCCGGTTGAGGAGACGGGAAATGATACGGAAGAGGGCCCACTGATACTTCCAAATATCCATTGCCTTAACAGCAAACAAGAACTATACCAACTAAAGTTCCGTCAATGAGAAACCTGGTGTTTCATTCTCTTTCTCGGCAATATGTATTCCAATTAAACAGCGGATTTGCTGACTGCCTGCAATTGCTGGAATGTTATCAGGTTATGTAGTTTACAACGTGTTCTCCACATCTCCATTGAGACAAGATTGTCTTCTGCTGAATAGTTTACATTTCACGAGATGTATTGAGTATGAGTTTGTTTAAATTGAAAGTATACCCACAATATCTTGCCATGGACATCCGCTCCAGTACGATTGGTGATTTGCAACGACACCTTCTGCCTAGCGAACTCTGATGTTTTTGGAGGTTACCTCTCAATTTTCTGACCGTTGGGTAGAATTGAATTGAACGCAGCCTTTTTACACAGAGCACTTTTACTGGAATAGTGTCACTGATTCAACTCACCAAGAGGAGAGAGGTCGTCGCCAGCAGTCCGCTCTGTGAAGCCGTTTTCAGGATCTCTGTTCATCAGCAAGTGACCATCCTGTGTCCCATGTGCTTCAGTCTCAGCATCAGCATAATCGCCCAATACCAGATCTGCAATGAAATAGAGATTTCCATTAAAACCACTTGCTAACACTGAACACACAGAAATTATCATATTTGTGTCAATCTACACGGTTTTGAGCACAGGAAAATTGATCAACGTTCATCTTATATGTAGAAAAAAACGAGAGTATCGAGAAGGTTTGCAGTTCGCTAATTAGTGGTCGGATAGTCTCAGTTTGGAAGGCAGAAGGATCACAATGCATCAACCATCAAATATGAACAGGCATTTCTTATTTTCCCGGCAGAAAGTCGAAAAAACATTTCATTCCCTTTGCGGCTGGGTGCAGATAGTTTGATAATGTGTCAGATGTATATTATTCCAGCATTGTTAAATTTATCCACTGCATCACTGCGCGTTCATGGCAGCGTACTTACCCGGTTTGGTCGCTTTGATGCTGAGTTGATACTATTCGATAGCAGCGAGAGAGGGAGAGAGAGTGTGTGTAGTGTGTGTGTGTGGGGGGGGGGGGGCGTGCAGGGGGAGCCGTGGGAGTGGGTGGGCGGGGTGGTGAGGGGCTTGGAGTGGGGTAAGGGATCAAAACTGACAGTCAGAAAATTGAATCATACTGACCTTGAAAGCTGGAGCAGTTCCCCGCTGGAATTTCTGATCCCAGATCCGCGTCATCTAAACTGTGACTGGTGTAATATTCGATCTGATTGAGGGAGTCCATGGAACCAGAAACTGCTAAAGAAAAAATGATTTGTTATTGGGGAGATAGCTTGGAATGTAGGGGCAGAGAGCACAGTACGTACATCGTTCCTGTGTCACTATACCGGAAAATTGATAGGGCGCCTTTCAGTGATAACCTTAAATAATCAGAAATACAATAGTTCAAGGAGAATTATCAACCCCTTCTGATCAGAGCAATGCTGTCCAAATAAAGCTCTTCCAGGATCCATACTATCAGTGTTAGATCTCTTCGAACCTGGTATGGAGAGCATTAGCTATGATGAGAGGTTGCAGAAACTTGGTTTGTTCTCACTGGAGCGACGGAGGTTGAAGGGAGACGTGATAGAAGTCTACAAGATTATGAGAGGCATGGAGAGCGCGGATAGCCAGAAGCTTTTTCCAGGGTGGAAGAGTCAATTACCAGGGGGCATAGGTTTAAGGTGCGAGGGGCAAGGTTTAAAGGCGTTGTACGAGGCAGATTATTTGCACAGAGAGCAGTGGGTGCCTGGAACTCGTTGCAGGGGGAGGTAATGGAAGCGGATACGGTAGTGACTTTTAAGGGGCGTCTTGACAAGTACATGAATAGGATGGGAATAGAAGGATATGGTCCCCGGAAGGGTAGGGGGATTTAGTTAAGTCGGGCAGCATGGTCGGTGTAGGCTTGGAGGGCCGAAGGGCCTGTTCCTGTGCTGTAATTTTCTTTGTTCTTGGTTATTTGTTGTTTGAAACAAAGGAAGTGATTGCAGATTATAAGGCATGATGGACGTTGTTAATATAGAGACATTGCGTGGTGTAACCTGATGATGAATCCTCCTCGGACCGAACACCTACCCCCCAGCGCACGCAATTGTTTATTATTGCTAATGTAAGTTCGCCGGCAGTGACTGTGGGAATGACAAACTAGATAAATGCATCATACTATATCTCAATGCGTTAAAGTAATCTTACCCATTCATTCATTCCCAAAATAGAGCATAAGTGTATTTGAACTGATATTGCGGCACATAATTTGACAATTCATATTAAATATCAGATTATAGAATTTCAGAATTTTCAGTTGGATAAGAATGGGTGCTTCCATTATGAACACAATGCAAAGAAACGAACAAAGTCACCAATGAAATTGTCCGAATGTTGAAATTCCCACCTTTGGAATTTAGTTTCATTGACAAATATAGGAATTGTAGGATTAATTCCCATGTTTGGATCATAAATCTCAGTTTTGCATCGATCCTTGTGAAACACAAGGCCCCGCATTCTACCATTCTGTATCCGTATGCATGACTCGTGGTTTGTGCTTTCTAAACTGTGACCAGAGAGAGCATCATAATATCTGCATTAACATATTTATGCTCTTAACCAGACGACATTGACAAGCTCTTACGGCCACTTAGGTATTTGTTTACGTACAGCCACTGAAGTAATAGATAAAACATGACAGCTGATTTACTCAATTAAATGCGAACAATTAAGTTTGATGGTCTGATTATGTGATGAAACATGATGGAAAAACATATTTGCTAAAGCACCTGGAAAGTTGCCATGCCCTGCTTCAATATAGTTCTGTGGTACATTTCAATCCAAATGAGAGGGGAAACATGGACCTCTCATTTGGACTGAAATATACCAATGTACATTTGAACGTTTTGAACGTCTCATCCACTTCTTCCCCGCGGTATGTGGATCATTCCCTCAAAATAGCACTGATAATTCAGCCTTGCTTCTGTAGAATGATTTTATAACAGCGCTGCCTAACACTGCTGGCACCTGAACGAATCTGACACATACATGAGGCATTTTCATGAGGTAATGATGCAACATTAAGTGGAATTTGAAATGTTGATCAATTTGTTGATCACCTCATCTACTATTTGAGGCGTACGTAGTTCTCATTCTCAAAGTCCACTTACTTATCATAATATGTTTGTGTTTTTTTTGTATTTTCTCACTTAGCAGGTATCCCATTGTATCTTGTCTAACAACCTAAAGATGACTTCTCTATTGTGCAAGGGACATGTTGCATTGCACATTTCAAATATCGTTATTATTACTTATCAGCTGGAATTCAGATGTTGCATACTTTTTGCTTTGTATATTTAACAGATGTAATGTCATCACTGTCATTTTTAGATCATTTGAAAATACACCATCTGTTTTATGTTTTCAGCTTACCTAACTTACTAAGATTCTGAATCTTCTCAATTAGATAGTGATTACATTTGCTTTCTAATCTGAACTTCTAGTGCATGGCCATTTGATTTTTCTCCATTTTGCAGTCTGCTATTTTTTTCTCCGATATCATAGTGGCAACTGGAGGATTTTTACAGTTACTTCATTGCAGTGTTCATGTTCGCTAACTTGTGACAGAAATGTCTAAAATATCCTATACAATATGTTGCGATATTATTTTGCTTTGTTATATAATTTAACTTCATTGCCTTCTTCATTGTTTCTCGTGCCTCCTACCATCCTGTTTTCTTTCTTTGGTTTCCCCATCTCCAGCTTTCCATATTCTTTGTGCATTCCTGTTCCTTCAGCTTCAATTCAAACAACGTTTCTTTGGTCCACAATTTGACATTCATACTTGACTTTTTCTTACCTATTTGACAGCTTATATATTCGCAGCTCTTTGCTATACAACATTTCAAATTTTCTGAGGATTGACATAGAGCACCTTTGTAAATATTGTGACTTTTTGATTCCTAAGGTATCGATGTTGTCCCTCAATTACCCCCCTCCCACCTATTACTTTGCAATTCCAGATGCGATCTTAAAGGCTATTGCATTAAAGTGACTCGGTTCCAGCTGTTGCTCTACCTTTTGAGTCCGTCTGCTCTGACTCATTCCCCCTTTCTCGATGCAGTGGAGAATCCTATTCTTTTGTACTCCCACTCGGATTAAATTATTATTTATGCATTGTACGTATATTTTCCCTTGCTAATTTTTCCTGCAACAACAGTCTATGAATTTATCGGAACTGGAAATAATTCCATGATTATTTTTATATGGATAATTTTATAATTTACCCTAAATTAGCTACACATTCTGATAAATATGAGCTGATGTATTGTGGGAGGTCCAACGAAGGTACCATATACAAAATGAACAATCAGTCACTAAGGAGTATTGACGAGCAAAGAAGCATTGATGTACAAGTCGATAGTTGCCTGAAGGTGGTAGAACACATCGACATTATGGTGAAGATGACGTACAGAATTCTTGCTTTCATTAGCCAGACATGGACTGTAGGAACAACAATTTATTGGTACAACTTTATAAAACATTGTTTCGGCACAGATGAAGGATTGTGTGCAGTTTGATTGTCTGCCTTTCAGTTGGACATGATTGCACGAATAGGTGTGCTGATGAGATTCACGAGGAAGGAACGTTTCAGTTGTGGGGAAAGACTCGATAAGATGTGTGTGTTTTCCCTGGAGCACAGCAGACTGAGAGGGAATCTGATAGAGGAATACAAATTTATGAGAGGCATAGATCGGGTAGAACATAGTAATGATCCTCGATAGCAGAGCTGTCGATGGTCACGGGGCAGAGATTTGAGCTGAACAGTTAGTGGATTGGAGGAAATCTGAGGAAATATTTTTGCTCAAAAGGTGATGGAAATATGAAACAAATGCCTAAGAGGTTGTGGAGGCAGATGTTCTCGCAACATCTAAGAAGCATTTGGCCCAGGTCTTAAATCGCCAAGACATAGTAGGTTTTGGGCCAAGTATTGTATAATTGAATTAATATGCTTCAGTATTTGCTGATTGGCATACATATGGTGGGCCGATGGGCCTGTTTCTGTTCTGTATGGTTCTATATGTTCCTCAATAGAGCTTTGTTTGTTGTTCCGTAGCAGCCACCTTCCCGCCTCCCTCCAGCACACTCCCCCCACGACAACCCCCCCCCCCCCCCCCCCCCCGCCTCAACACACACACACACACACACACACACACTGTCCGCCACGGGATTGACTGAATTATGTTATAGTCAATAAAGTTACTCTTCACAGTTCAGACATCTGAAGTAGTCAGTATGCAGCCGAGTGAGAAATGATAAAAGGGATTCCTTCTCGTTGTCTTCAACCAAACTACCAGAAGGATGAAGAGGCTTTGGAGAGATTAAAGAAAAGATTTACCAGAATATTGCCTGGTATGGAGGGCATTAGCTATGAGGAGAGGTCGGATAAACTTGGTTTGTTCTGACTAGAACGACCGAAGCTGAGGGGCGACCTAATAGAAGTCTACAAGATTACGAGAGGCATAGACAGAGTGCACAGTCAGAAGCATTTTCCCAGGGTGGAAGAGTTAAGTAATATGGAGCACAGGTTTAAGGTGCGAGGGGCAAGTTTTAAACGAGATGTTCGAGGCAGATCTTTTACACAGAGGGTGGTGGGTGCCTGGAACTCGTTGCCGGGGGAAGGAATGGAATTGGATATAATAGTGACTTTTAAGCGGTGTCTTGACGAATACATGAATACAAGAATAAAGGGATATTGTCCCCGGAAGTGTAGGGGTTTTAAGTTATGTCGGGCAGCATGGTCGATGCAGGCTTGGAGGGCCGAATGGCCTGTTCCTGTGCTGTTATTTTCTTTGTTCTTTGTTCTTTGCTTTTTTCAAAGAGGAAATAAGACAGAAAGGAGCAGGGGCAATCTTCCCAAACTCATCACTTTTTTCTGCACTCATATTCAGGGAGACGCTCAATGTGAAAGTATTCCATCACAAGAGGATACTGATCATACTGCTGATCGTGTCATTTCGGTGAAGTTTCAAATGGAAATGGGAATTTCAGTGGAAGGGGCATTTCTTCAGTGAACGTTCGCGATCAACCTGAATGTGTATAAATACCTGTGCCACATGTTTCACCGAAAATCTTTCCAGATGGAATACTCTCAATTTCTTCATAAATTCCTTGATACAAGCCAGCAGGCGGACCGCTGGCGCCAGTGACGGCACCTGTTTCAGGAAGCAAAGAGTGAATTGTTTTTCAGTACATTCCCCCGCGTTTACGTTTGAGGTTCTGTTTAATTGCGCCTTATCATAATAGAGGAGCTGTTCCTGTGCATGTTGAAATAGGGTCAATGTGTCAGCCTCTTACTCTTTGCTGCAAAAGATCTCTCCTAATTGAAGTTATTTGCCTTTGCCTCTGAATTATGTATTTCCTGAAAGTATATTATATCCTGAAAGTATATCATAAGTCCTTATATATTTATGATTCATAAATAAGATGCACCTTAAGATGCAATGCTATTCATGAAGTAATATGGAAAACGAACCTGCAAATCATTAAGAAAATCAACACTGATTCAGACATAATTCTTCACTGGTGAATGCAACACGCCTGAAATTGACAAACGAATATTTTTTGAACCACTTCCTGTTGTGAGTTTCTGAGAAATGAAAGTGACATTTGTTCTATGAAAATTAAATGTAATGTCTGCCTCCCTGGCGCCGGGATCCAGGATGTCGCTAGTCGCGTCCCGGAAATCCTGAGGTGGAAGGGAGAGGAGCCTGAGGTCGCGGTACATATTGGTATCGCTGATGTGGGTAGGAAGGGAGAAGGGGTCATGAAAAGGGAGTACAGGGAATTAGGGAGACAGCTGAGAAAGAGGAAAGCAAAGGTTGTAATCTCAGGATTACTGCCTGTGCCACGGGAAGGTGAGGGCAGGAATGGAGTGAGGTGGAGGATGAATGTGTGGCTGAGGGACTGGTGCAGGGGGCAGGGATTCAGGTTCCTGGACCATTGGGACCTCTTTAGGGGCAGCGGTGATCTGTATACAAAAAACGGGTGGAACCTGAATCACACGGGGACCAATATCCTGGCCGGTAGGTTGGCTAAGGCTACTGGGGAGAATTTAAACTAGATAGGTTGGGGGGAGGGGAGCTAGAAGAGTTGACTAGGATCAATGAACTAATTGATGGGGGGGAGGATGCAGGGGTAAGGGGAATTACAAATTAATGGTAGAGGAGAGGGTGCAAGTGAATGAAGGCGGTAATTTAGATAAGGGAGTAGAGGGAGAGGGTGTTCGCGACTCATCAAAGCGGGTCCAGATAAAAGCTGGAATAAGGACACTTTGCCTGAATGCACGAAGCATTCGGAACAAGGTAAATGAGTTGATGGTGCAAATCAGCACAAGTGGGTACGATCTAGTGGCCATTACAGAAACGTGCCTGAAAGGTGACCAGGACTGGGAGATGAATATCCAGGGGTATCAGGCGTTTAGGAAGAATAGACAGGAAGGAAAAGGTGGTGGGGTCGCGCTATTAATAAGAGATAATATCAGGGTAGTACTGAGGGATGACATAGGCTCTGAGGAACAAAACGTGGAATCATTATGGGTAGAGATGAGGAATAGTAGAGGGAGAAAGACACTAGTAGGTGTGGTATATAGGCCCCCAAATAATAATGTTGAGGTAGGGAGGGCTGTAAACAAGCAGATAAGGGATGCGTGTAAAAACGGAACGGCAATAATCATGGGGGACTTCAACATGCACATTGACTGGCAGACTCAAGTCGGTAAGGGTGGAATGGAGGAAGAGTTCTTAGAATGCTGTCGGGATAGTTTCCTTGAACAGCATGTTACGGAACCGACGAGGGAACGAGCTATTTTGGATCTGGTATTGTGTAACGAGGTAGGTAGAATTAAGGATCTTATTGTGAAGGACCCTCTTGGGTCTAGTGACCACAATATGGTCGAATTTCTGATTCAGATGGAAGAGGAGAAAGTTTGGTCCCAAACCAGTGTCCTCTGTTTGAACAGAGGGAAATATGATAGGATGAGGGATGAATTGGCTAAGGTAGACTGGGAGAGCAGGCTGGCAGGTAGGATAGCTGAGGAACAGTGGAGCATTTTTAAGGAGATCCTTTTCAGTTCTCAGCAGAAATATATTCCAGCAAAAAACAAGGATTGTAAGAAAAGGGAGAACCAGCCGTGGATAACGAAGGAAATAAAGGAGAGTATTAAAATAAAAACAGCTGCGTACAGAGTGGCCAAAAATAGTGGAGAAACAAGTGATTGGGAAAAATTTAAGAAACAACAAAGAGAAACTAAGAAAGCGATAAAGAAAGGAAGGATAGACTATGACGCTAGGCTAGCAATTAATATAAAAAATGATAGTAAAAGTTTTTATAAATATTTAAAAAGGAATAGAGTGGCTAGAGTGAATGTTGGACCCTTGGAGGACGAGAGGGGGGAGTTAATAGTGGGAAATGAGGATAGAACATAGAACATAGAACATTACAGCGCAGAACAGGCCCTTCGGCCCACGATGTTGCACCGACCAGTTAAAAAAAAAAACTGTGACCCTCCAACCTAAACCAATTTATTTTCGTCCATGAACCTATCTACGGATCTCTTAAACGCCCCCAAACTAGGCGCATTTACAACTGATGCTGGCAGGGCATTCCAATCCCTCACCACCCTCTGGGTAAAGAACCTACCCCTGACATCGGTTCTATAACTACCCCCCCTCAATTTAAAGCCATGCCCCCTCGTGCTGGATTTCTCCATCAGAGGAAAAAGGCTATCACTATCCACCCTATCTAAACCTCTAATCATCTTATATGTTTCAATAAGATCCCCTCTTAGCCGCCGCCTTTCCAGCGAAAACAATCCCAAATCCCTCAGCCTCTCCTCATAGGATCTCCCCTCCATACCAGGCAACATCCTGGTAAACCTCCTCTGCACCCTCTCCAAAGCCTCCACATCCTTCCTGTAATGTGGGGACCAGAACTGCACACAGTACTCCAAGTGCGGCCGCACCAGAGTTGTGTACAGTTGCAACATAACGCTACGACTCCTAAATTCAATCCCCCTACCAATAAACGCCAAGACACCATATGCCTTCTTAACAACCTTATCTACTTGATTCCCAACTTTCAGGGATCTATGCACACATACACCTAGATCCCTCTGCTCCTCCACACTATTCAAAGTCCTCCCGTTAGCCCTATACTCAACACATCTGTTATTCCTACCAAAGTGAATTACCTCACACTTCTCCGCATTAAACTCCATCCGCCACCTCTCGGCCCAACTTTGCAACCTGTCTAAGTCTTCCTGCAAACTACGACACCCTTCCTCACTGTCTACCACACCACCGACTTTGGTGTCATCAGCAAATTTGCTAATCCACCCAACTATACCCTCATCCAGATCATTAATAAATATTACAAACAGCAGTGGCCCCAAAACAGATCCCTGAGGTACACCACTTGTAACCGCACTCCATGATGAATATTTACTATCAACCACCACCCTCTGTTTCCTATCCGCTAGCCAATTCCTGATCCAATTTCCTAGATCACCCCCAATCCCATACATCTGCATTTTCTGCAGAAGCCTACCATGGTGAACCTTATCAAACGCCTTACTAAAATCCATATATACCACGTCCACTGCCTTGCCCCCATCCACCTCCTTGGTCACTTTCTCAAAAAACTCAATAAGGTTAGTAAGGCACGACCTACCTGCCACAAAACCATGCTGACTATCACCTATCAATTCATTACTCTCCAAATAACTATAAATCCTATCCCTTATAATTTTTTCCAACATCTTGCCGACAACAGAAGTGAGACTCACCGGTCTATAATTCCCGGGGAAGTCTCTGTTCCCCTTCTTAAACAATGGGACAACATTCGCTAACCTCCAATCTTCTGGTACTATACCAGAGGCCAACGACGACCTGAAGATCAGAGCCAGAGGCTCTGCAATCACTTCTCTTGCCTCCCAGAGAATCCTTGGATAAATCCCATCCGGACCAGGGGATTTATCTATTTTCAGACCCTCCAGAATATCCTGCACATCCTCCTTATCAACTGTAATACTGTCTATTCTACTCCCCTGCAACCCAGTGTCCTCCTCAGCTATATTCATGTCCCCTTGCGTGAACACCGAAGAGAAATATTGGTTCAATGCTTCACCAATCTCCTCCGGTTCCACACATAACTTCCCTCTGCCATCTATAACTGGCCCTAAACTTGCCCTAACCAACCTTCTGTTCTTGACATACCTATAGAACGCCTTAGGATTCTCTTTAACCCTATCCGCCAAAGTCTTCTCATGTCCCCTTTTAGCCCTTCTAAGCTCTGGCTGAGTCTTTAAATAAGTTTTTTGTGTCGGTCTTCACGGTGGAGGACACAAATAGTTTGCCAAATATTAACGATAGAGGGTTGGCAGCAGGAGAAATACTTAATACAATTAATGTTACCAGAGAGGCAGTGCTGGGTAGACTGATGGGACTGAAGGTGGACAAGTCCCCGGGTCCGGATGGAATGCATCCCAGGGTATTGAAAGAAATGTCAGAGGTAATAGTGGATGCGTTAGTGATTATTTATCAAAACTCGTTGCATTCTGGGGTAGTGCCGGTTGATTGGAAAACGGCTAATGTTACGCCGCTGTTTAAAAAAGGAAGGAGACAAAAGGCGGGTAACGATAGGCCGGTCAGCTTAACGTCTGTAGTAGGGAAAATGCTGGAATCCATTATTAAAGAGGAGATAGCAGGACATCTGGATAGAAATGGTTCGATCAATCAGACGCAGCATGGATTCATGAGGGGAAAGTCGTGCTTGACCAACATGTTGGATTTTTATTAAGATGTGACTAAGGTGGTTGATGGAAGAGAACCGGTGGATGCGGTGTTTTTGGATTTCCAAAAGGCGTTTGATAAGGTGCCCCATAAAAGGCTGCTGAAGAAGATTAGGGCACACGGAGTTGGGGGTAGTGTGTTAAAGTGGATTGGGGACTGGCTATCCGACAGGAAGCAAAGAGTCGGAATAAATGGGTGTTTTTCCGGTTGGAGGAAGGTAACTAGTGGCGTGCCGCAGGGATCGGTACTCGGGCCGCAACTGTTAACCATTTATATAGATGATCTGGAGGAGGGAACGGAGTGTAGGGTAACGAGGTTTGCAGACGACACAAAGATAAGTGGAAAAGTGAATCGTGTGGAGGACGGAGAAGATCTGCAGAGAGATTTGGACAGGCTGAGTGAGTGGGCGAGGATATGGCAAATGGAGTATAACGTTGAGAAATGCGAGGTTATACACTTTGGAGGAAATAATAACAAATGGGATTACTATCTCAATGGAAACAAATTAAAACATGCTAACGTGCAAAGGGACCTGGGGGTCCTTGTGCATGAGACGCAAAAGCCCAGTCTGCAGGTACAACAGGTGATCAAGAAGGCAAATGGGATGTTGGCCTATATTGCGAAGGGGGTAGAATATAAAAGCAGGGATGTCTTGATGCACCTGTACAGGGCATTGGTGAGGCCGCAGCTGGAATACTGTGTGCAGTATTGGTCCCCTTATATGAAGAAGGATATATTGGCATTGGAGGGAGTGCAAGAGAAGGTTCACCAGGTTGATACCGGAGATGAGGGGTTTGGATTATGAGGAGAGGCTGAGGAGATTGGGTTTGTACTCGTTGGAGTTTAGAAGGATGAGGGGGGATCTTATGGAGACTTATAAGATAATGCGGGGGCTGGATAGGGTGGAGGCAGAGAGTTTCTTTCCACTTAGTAAGGAAGTTAAAACTAGAGGACACAGCCTCAAAATAAAGGGGGGTCGGTTTAAGACAGAGTTGAGGAGGAACTTCTTCTCCCAGAGGGTGGTGAATCTCTGGAATTCTCTGCCCACTGAGGTGGTGGAGGCTACCTCGCTGAATATGTTTAAAGCGCGGATGGATGGATTCCTGATTGGTAAGGGAATTAAGGGTTATGGGGATCAGGCGGGTAAGTGGTACTGATCCACGTCAGATCAGCCATGATCTTATTGAATGGCGGGGCAGGCTCGAGGGGCTAGATGGCCTACTCCTGCTCCTATTTCTTATGTTCTTATGTTCTTATGTGCTGTTTGACCAGTCCCATTCTCGAACAAGTGAGATAAATTGTCTGTACATAACTCCCCCCACAAACTATCCTAACTAGGGCAACAGCTCCTCAAGTGTTCCCTCTGAGCAAAGAACATTAATTATTTACATATATTTATATTTATTGATACCATTTTTAAATTTCGATTTTTTTGATGTTTAGTTATAATCATAAACCCTGTTGTAAAATCGATTTAATCTCTGGAAACTTCTGAAGTTTTGCTGCATTTAGTTTGACGTTCAGGCGCGCCTCATGCTCCGGACATGATCATTGTTCCAGAATTTGCAAGCTAGAGTGTGGAGGGATTTTACACTTCACTGACTCTGCTTCGGAGAAATGTAGTGCAGGACGAGTTCTCATGTGCAACAGGAGTAAACAAAATCGATCAAAACAGTGATTTGACAAAGCCAGTCAGCTTGAATAAGGGGGAGACTATTTGTATGTAACAGGTATATTTTTAAAATGTGTTTGTGTGTGTATGTGCTTGTGCAAAGTAATTTGGTATGACACCGGCTGAACTCTGCGGAGTGTAGCAGTTTGGAAGGGCGAATGAGGACAAAACTGTTCTTTGTTTTATCTCATCAGTTTGAAAAGTCATCAGCGTATCCATATTCAGGGTTTCTTTTTAATATTATATATTAGTTGTATTGGAATGTTTTATATATTACTGCGTGTCAGGAATGAAAAGAAGAAGAAGAATGGAACCCTGGTGGGAAAGGAAGAGTGACAGATGAATTTTTAATGAAAACAAATGTGATTCATCAGTACAACAAGTTACTTATTTTGTATCTAATACAATGTGTGAACTTGAAAAACGAATGTGAAGTTTGCAACTAATTCACATTTCAATAATTGCATTGAGGAAGAGGCACATCGTCTAAGAAAGTTAGGCCTGTTTCCTCTACATGTGCTGCTCTCTGTGCTGATGTGTTCCAGTTTTGTTTTGTCTTTATGGTAATCAACAACTGCATTGAACGTTTAAAAAAATGAATATAGTAGATTAACATGTATTTGTCACATTGTCAACTCACACCCTCTGGAAAAGTGTAATAAATGCAGACTGTCCGGGATGTGAAATATGATGATTGGTCCAGTGTTAGATCAGAGGTAAGATATGAAACTCACCTTTCCTTTTTAGCGTTCTCTGTATGACAGCTATTAGTGCTAATAGCTCACAGATTAACAAAACTCCGAGTGTAATGCAGATGGCAACAGGTATGGAACTCTTTTCAATTCCCTGTGCTTAAGCGGAAAATCACAGAGGGATTTAATAAATAGACAAAGCGATTGCATTTCTCAAACAAAAGTAAGTCACTGATGAAAATACTGATATTTTCTTTATAAATTTACAATACCAAGACAATGTCAATAATATGAGTATCACTAGTCCGAGCACTATGGAGAACAGGAATAATATTCAAGATATTGTAAAGATTTTAAGGAACAGTGCCTGCAGGTGAGGATGGGGTATCTGTGAGTGCGGCCTCGGGTCCTGTGGAAGACATTTCATACCAAGTCATGAGCTTGACACCTTAGAGTTTATCTTAAGAAATGAAACTGCTGACACTCATTTATGAAAAAAGTATGCCTCATTCTCACCGATCAAAACAAACTCACCACGTGTCTGGACCCTTACCAGAGCAGATCACACTGGCGTCCTCCTTATGATTACAATCGGATTGTGCGGACGATGATGCAGCACAGTCTGAGAGAAAGGATTCCATTCCAGTGCACTTCACCTCTTCTAGCCAGATATCACCTTCACCCTGAGTGAAATAGGCCCCTCCTGGGGCAAATAGAGCGGAACCGCAATCCGACTGACGACAGACGACATTGGCATCGTCAATATCCCATGAATCATCACATACCGTACCCCAGCGGTTATTGCACAATATTTTCACTCTCCCTGAACAATTGTTGGCTCCTCCAACCAAGCGCACAGGTAGTCCCAAATCTGTCAAATAGAAACTATTATTGACATCTCCATTCCTAAAGCGACGAGTACCCCAAATATTCAGTGCAATGAAGAAATGCAAACACCTGATTTGCGATCGCATTCCACTGGTCTGTCGGGTTCCTCTTTACCCACGATGGATTCTGTTAGGAGGAGGAAAATATAGTTGAATTGGGCACCAATGTCTGAAAAGGCTACATGATTTATACTTGTGCTGGCTTACCTGAGCAGACAACACCCGCATCTTCCGAGTGCTCACAGTTGTGTTTACCCCAAGGGTCTGTCTGACACTGCCAAAGGGTTCTCTCATTTAAATTACACTCAATCTTATCGAGCCATATGGGTCCGGCTCCTGGCCCGAACAACTGAGCGTTGGATCCCATGCGATAAAGCGGGAGGTGGCTAGATGGGTGGAGAACTGGCTTGGTCATAGAAGACAGAGGGTGGTAGTGGAAGGGTCTTTTTCCGGCTGGAGGCCTGTGACTAGTGGTGTACCGCAGGGCTCTGTATTGGGACCTCTGCTGTTTGTGATTTATATAAATGATCTGGAAGAAGGAGTAACTGGGGTGATCAGTAAGTTTGCGGACGACACAAAACTGGCAGGACTTGCAGATAGTGAGGAACATTGTCAGAGGCTACAGAAGGATATAGATAGGCTGGAAATTTGGGCAAGGAAATGGCAGATGGAGTTCAATCCTGATAAATGCGAAGTGATGCATTTTGGTGGGAATAATGTAGGGAGGAGCTACACGATAAATGGAAGAACCATAAAGGGTGTAGAGACGCAGAGGGACCTGGGTGTGCAAGTCCAC
Source organism: Mustelus asterias (assembly GCF_964213995.1). Lineage (NCBI taxonomy): Eukaryota > Metazoa > Chordata > Chondrichthyes > Carcharhiniformes > Triakidae > Mustelus > Mustelus asterias. The sequence continues at coordinate 681,387 of NW_027590109.1, forward strand.
AGATCTTTGAAGGTGACGTCACAGGTGGAGAAGGTGGTGAAGAAGGCATATGGCATGCTTGCCTTTATAGGACGGGGCATAGAGTATAAAAGTTGGGGTCTGATGTTGCAGATGTATAGAACGTTGGTTCGGCCGCATTTGGAATACTGCGTCCAGTTCTGGTCGCCACACTACCAGAAGGACGTGGAGGCTTTGGAGAGAGTACAGAGGAGGTTTACCAGGATGTTGCCTGGTATGGAGGGGCTTGGTTATGAGGAGAGATTGGGGAAATTGGGGTTGTTCTCCTTGGAAAGACGGAGGATGAGGGGAGACTTAATAGAGGTATATAAAATTATGAAAGGCGTCGATAGGGTGAACGGTGGGAAGCTTTTCCCCGGGTCGGTGGTGACGTTCACGAGGGGTCATAGGTTCAAGGTGAAGGGGGGAGGTTTAACACAGATATCAGAAGGACATATTTCACACAGAGGGTCGTGGGGGCCTGGAATGTGTTGCCGGGCAAGGTGGTGGAGGCGGACACACTGGGAACGTTTAAGACTTATCTAGACAGCTATATGAACGGAGTGGGAATGGAGGGATACAAAAGAGTGGTCTAGTTTGGACCAGGGAGCGGCGCGGGCTAATTGTTCCTGGTTTCTCGTTTCAAGGCTTCATTCTACGATCATCTTGCTGGTGCCAGTACAGAGTGAGACTGCGGATAGTTGGGAACCTGTCTCGGGGGCAGGGAATTCATATGGTGTTCGTGGAAGTGGAAATGACTAGGGTTGGGAAGCATTTTCCGATCGGGGCCATTGTGATCTCCTGGACTCGTTTCGATCGCCTCAGGGGGTCGGAGAGGAATTTCCCAGATTTTTTTTCCCCATATTGGCCCTGGGGTTTTTCACTCTGGGTTTTCGCCTCTCCCTGGAGATCACATGGTCTGGAATGGGGGGGTGGGGGTAAGTTAATAGGTTGTAATGAACAAAGCATCGTAGCTGTGAGGGACAGCTCGGTGGATAGGATATTGGTATGTAGATAGGCTGGAAAATTGGGCGGGGATCCTGGATTCAGGATTCAATCCTGGACCGGGGAGCGGCGCGGGCTTGGAGGGCCGAAGGGCCTGTTCCTGTGCTGTATTGTTCTTTGTTCTTTGTTCTTTGTTCATAATTAATGTAAGAAAAGGTGCCGCAGTGCAGCTGTTTACAAATCACTTCTGCCTCATGGTTATCCAGTTTGTCCGAGCACACTGTTCCCCAGGTGCCATTGTAGAACACTTCCACTCTCCCCTCACAGCGATGCTTTCCATTCACCAACCGTAACTCTTTGTACTCTGCCAATGAAATTGGAAATGTGCAATGGTTCATTCGTAAGCTCCCTGCATGATCGATGAGCAGGTCATACATAATCAAAGTACTGCCTATTGGTCGTTGTTTCGGTGGGTAAAGATGTAAATAAAAAACACACGAAATTAGGTGATGATCTCACTCTCGTCCATTGTTATTGGATCATTTGCAGAAGTTACAGATGTTTTCAAGGAATTCTCAACCAAAGTGAATTTCGACAAGGAATTCCACAACGCCAAGGGTTAAGCCCTAAGATAAGGGCCCATCGTTTTGGAGGCAGTAACTCGGCATTGATAGAGAATTAGCGAACGGGCAGGAATCAGCGAGCAGGGAGATGGGGTTCTTTTTCGGGTTGGCGACCAGTATCCAGTGGTGTTCCAGAAGGAACAGCGCTGGGGTGGCAACTATTTGCAACATAGTTTAATGATTTGCAGGAAGGAAACTATTGCACTTTAGACGAATTTACAGGTAACACAAAAAAACGTGACAAGCATGTTGCGGCAGGCATGAAAACAGTTTACAGTGAGAGCATGGTAGGTTACATAAGTGGCCAAATAGTTGTCAAAAATTGTGAAAAACCGTGAAGTTGTTCATTTTGGAAGGGAGAGCACAGAACAAAATAATATTTAAAGGGTGAAAAACCTCAGAAAGCTGCAACACAAATGGACTTGGGTTAAATGTGCAAAAGCACAGAAAGCTGGCACAAAGATGTAGCAGGTGTTCTGGAAGGATTATTCAAAGAACAAATAAAATTCCAGCAAAGGAACAGGCACCTCTGCCCTCCAAGCCTGCACCGCCAATGCTGCCTGACTGATCTAAAGCCCCCTACCCTTCCGGGGACCATATCCCTCTATTCCCATCCTATTCATGTATTTTGTTAAGAGGCTCCTTAAAAGTCGCTATCGTATCTGCTTCCACTACATCCAATGGCAGCGAGTTCCAGGTTCCCACCACCCTCTGTATAAAAAACTTGCATCGTGCATCTCCTTTAAACATAGCCCCCGCACCTTAAACCTATGCCCCCGAGTAATTAACTCTTTCACCCTGAGAAAAAGTTTTTGACTATACAATCTTTCCATGCCCCTCATAATCTTGTAGACTTCTATCAGGTCGCTGACAATCTCCGTCGTTCCAGTGAGAACAAAGCGAGTTTCTCCAACCTCTCCTAACACCTAATGCCTTCCATGCCAGGCAACACCCAGGTAAATCTTTCCTGTATCCTCTCCAAAGCCTCCACATCCTTCTGGTATTGTGGCGACCAGAATTGAACACTATATTCCAAGTGCAGCCTAACTAAGAATCTATAAAGCTTCAACATGACTTGCCAATCTTTAACACAATGCCGCAATAAGGCAAGCATGCTGCATGTCTTCTTGACGACCTTCTTCTCCTGCGTTAACCTACCAGGCTCTCATTGTAAACTGTTTTCATGCCTGTTGCAACATGCCTGTCCACGTTTTTTTTTGTGTTGCCTGTAAATTCGGCTAAAGTGCAATCGTCACCTTCAGTAACCTGCGCACCTGTACACGCAGATCCCTCTGCCTATCAATAATCTTAAGGGTTCTGCCATTTACTGTATATTTCCTATCTGTATTAGAACTTCAAAATGCATTACCTCCCATTTGTCCGGATAATGCTCCATCTGCCATTTCCCTGTCCAAGTCTCCAACTGATCTATATGCTGCTGGTCCTCTGATGGTCCGCATCGCTATCCGCAAATCCACCAACCTTTGTGTCATCCGCAAACTTACGAATCAAACCAGTTACATTATCCTCCAAATCATATATATATATATATATATTACAAACAGCAAAGGTCCCATCACTGATCCTTGAGGAACGTCACTTGCCACAGCCCTGCATTAAGAGACGCACCCTTCCACTGCAACACTCTGCTTTCTGTGACCGAGACAGTTCTGTATCCACCTTGCCAACTCACATCTGATCCCATGCGACTTCACCTTCTGCACCAGTCTGCCATGAGGGACCTTGTCAAAGGCGTTACTGAAGTCCATGCAGACAACATCCGCTGCCCTACCCTCATCAATCATCTTCGTCACTTCCTCGAAAAGCTCGATCAAGCTAGTGCGATACGACGTCTCCTTCACAAAACCATGTTGCCTATCGCTAATAAGTCATTTTATTTCCCACTAGGAGTAAATCCTGTCTCGCAGAATCCTCTGCAATAATTACCCTGCCACTGAAGTAAGGCTCACCGGCCTGTAATCACCTGGATTATTCTTGCTACCCTTCTTAAACAAAGGAGCAACATTCACTGTTCTCCAGTCCTCTGGGACATCCCATGTTGTCAGTGAGGATACAAAGATTTCTCTCAAGGCCCACCAATTTCCTCCCTCGCCTCCCTCAGTATTCTGGGGTATATCCCATCAGGCCCTGCGCACTTGCCTACTTTAATTTTTCTCAGGAACCCCAATACCTCCTCCTTTTTGATCTCAACCTGGCTCAAACTATCTTCACATCCTTTCCCAGACTCACCATCCCACAAGTCCTTCTCTGTGGTGAATACTGATGCAAATACTCATTTAATATCTCCCCCATTTCCTCTGGCTCCACGCATAGATTCCCTCCGCTGTCCTTGAATGGGCCAACCCTATCCCTGGCTACCCTCTTGTTATTTATATATGTATAAAACGCTTTGGGATTTTCTTCAATCAATTATGGCCATTGTTTCAAGGGGGCTGTAGTATAAATTGCGGAAGTTTAAGTGTATTTATTATTGTCACAATTTGGTTTACATCTGCAATGAATTTACAGTGAAAACTCCCCAGCCGCCATACTCCGGCGCCTGTTCGGGTAGACTGAGGGACAATTTAGCATGGCCAATACAGCTAGTCTTGCTGAAAGTGCACAAAGCATTGTCGAGACTATATCTGAATTTCTGTGAGCAACTTCGTTTCCCTTACTGAAGGAAAATAATTGTTCATTGGAGGCAGTGCAGAGAAGTTTCACTCGGATGATCCCCAGTATGGAGGGATTGTCTTATGAGAATAGTTAAACAGTTCAGGACTCGACTCATTGGAATGTGGAAGAATGGGCCGTGATCCCATTGACAGAACTGTTTCGATGAAAAATTATGATTCGTGCAGAATTAAATAAAATAACCATTCGTAATTCTAGGTTGTTTTTGTGTGCTGCATTTTCATCTGTATCAATGCAATATCTGTTGCGTGAACTCATGTTTTTGTCTTGAGAACAATTAACACATTGAAATCTCCGTTACCTGAACACATAATGTTGACATCCTCTTTATGATTACAGTCATGGTTACCCCATGATGCAGAGGGACAGTCCCATAGAAACAACTCGTTCCCGGAACAGTTCACTTCATCCAACCAAACTGGGTCCACACTGGGTCCACTTGAAGCAGGAAGTGCTTGAACGTCCAATGCAGTTCCACATGACAGTTGTTTGCAAACCACATGGGCGTCCGCGAGATCCCAGGAATCATCACACACTGAGCCCCATGTCCCATTGTAATAAATCTCCACTCGGCCAGCGCATCGGTTTCCACCGTCTGATAGTCTTAACTGTTCATGTCCTGTTGGGCAAGACGGTAGGTGGATTATATTCAACACCACTGAACACCAACACTGGATGGTCAGTCACCTGGGAATCGGCTGCTCCCTCTGTGACTGGATCCTCGATGTCCTGAACCAGAGATGGCAAGCAGTAAGGAACGGCATCAACAACTCATCTGCAATTATCCTAAACACTGGTGCCCCACATGATCATGTCCTCAGTCCCTTTCTATACTCCTTATGCACCTGTGAATGCGTGGCCAAATTCCCTCCAACTCGATTTACAAGTTTCCTGATAACACAACCGAATGGGGTCAGATGTCAGACAATGATGAGACGGACTACAGGAAGGCGACACAGAATCTGGTGAACTGGTGGAACGACAATAATCGCTTCCTCAATGTCAGTAAAACAAAGAAGATTGGCATCGATGTCTGGAAGCTCATTGGAGGAAATGCCCTGCCTACATCAAAGGGGATGAAGTGGAAATGGTCGAGAGCTTCATGTTTCTAGGTCAGCAGTTCACCAGCAACTTGACCTCACCCCTCCACGGCGACGCTATAGTTAAAAAAGTCCACCAACGCCTCTACTTTCTCTGGAGTGGAAGGAAATTTGGCATGTCCCCAACGACTCTCAGCAACTTTTACGGATGCACCATAAAAAGCATTATTTCTGGCTGTATCAGAGCTTGGTATGGCTGCTGCTCAGTCCAACAATGCAAAAAACTACAAGTGTCGTGGACGAAGCCCGGTCCATCCTGCAAACCAACCTCCAGTCCATTGACTCTATCTACACTTCGCGCTGCCTCGAAACAGCAGCTGGCATAATCAAGGACCACACGCACCCCGGGCAGACTCTCTTACACTTCCTTCCGTCGGGTAAAAATGCAAAAGTGTGAGGTCAAGTCCCAACCGAGTCAAAAACAGCTTCTTCCCTGCTACCATCAGTCTTCTGAAAGGACCTAACTCATATTCAGTTGATCTTTCCCTACACCCTAGCTATGATTGTAAGACTACATTCCCTCTCGATGTTCGCAATGCTTTGACTGTATTATGCACAAGAAGCAATTCTTTTCAGTGTATGCTAATGCTTGTGTCAATAATAAGTCAAATCAAATCAATTCTTAATTGTCACTGCATGACGATGTTTGATTAGTTCATGTATAACACGAAATCAGTCGGATATTTCCCATTGCTTTCTAATTATTTTATGTTATTCAGCAATAACGTATATTAATATTGCTAGCTAGCAACACAAAATGAAAAATTCCAATCGTTTTGCAGATTTGACGTCAAAGAAAATCTGACATCAACTCTGATAAAGTCAGGTAACCAAAATATGTTTAAAAGTATTTGTGTTATTTTTATGAACAGTCGAACGAATGTTGTGTTGACAATTATTAGCTTTTTTTCATAAGGCCAGAAGTGGTAGAAATTGAAGTGTGCTGCGAGCTGTTAGAACATAGGATTTTGCAAAAGCATTTGTGTGGACATAAGGTAATTCACTGCCGGCTCTTGAGATGCGGTCGAGAGACCTCCTCAAAGGTGGTCAATAGGCAGATGAAATTTGAGTGACATTAACTTTTCAAGGTATAGATTTGGAGAGACGGACTACCAGTGAATTTGAATCACCAACAGTAACAAAAGGTAACAAAAGGAAATAAAGAGCTTTAGTGACGGTATGAACAGGTGCAGAGAAAGACACCTCGATGTCGTTCGAGCATGACAAATGACATGACAAAAGGAAAATACTGCGGATCCTGGCATCTGCAACAAGAAAAGAAGATTCTGGAAAATCTCAGCAGTTCTGACAGCACCTTTGGAGACAGAATAGAGCTAATACTTCGAGTCTCTCAGCCAGACGAATGATCATCCGGAGTCGAAACGTTAGCTCTATTCACTCCCATAGATGCTGAGAGACATGCTGAGATTGTCCAGAATTTTCTGTTGTTGTTTTAGATTCCAGCATTCGCAGTCCATTGCGTTTGTCTGGAAATGTACACGCTCTTTCCGCAGGATGCCACTAAAAGACAACAGGTAAATACAAATCAGTTTTTGATCAGGATATCATGCTTGGAGGACACTACAAGATCCTATTGTCGAGGAAAGTGAAGATTATTGCTGATAATTCTATCATATTGATTGAATAGATTAGAGTGGAACCAAGAGCTTGCATTCCCAATGAACCTCAGTCAGTGGACAGACGTTTTGCGACAAAAGATCCATGACCAACTATATTGTAAACTGAAGAATGATACAGAAGGAGAAGGAGCAATAGTTTGCCTTTGGCACGTTCACTAAGGATTGTTTCCGTGGTATAGTAGTGCGGTAATTATGATTCTAGTGTTTCAAATATATTGCAAGGACCTCTCAAAGGAAAGGGGAAGAGACATGTAGGAAGAATCGGCACAGTATTACCTAACCGAGAAATAGGGATAAAAATCGTGTGTGATTTCAGTGGAAGTGGAATCCAGTGGGCAAGAGATTGAAGCCAACAACAAGCTAGCTCGAATGGGGCATGACCAAATATTGGAGAGATACTAGATATGTCAATTTCATGTTGTGGTGCAGGTGAAACTGTTATTAGATTGAACACACTGACGGTGTCAAGGTAGGGGATGCCGAGGAGAATAAACTCTGAATAGTAAATCCAATGGTGGGATTTAATTTTTCTTGGATGCTAGGATAAAAGAGGCAGTTTTGGTTGATTCAGAAATATTTTCCGTGACTGATGATGATTGATGCGTGTTATTTGTTTTTTTTAGGATGCTCCTTTCATGATGGACATTGTTAGAGAAGCAGAGCATGCCCTGATGTTTTGTTTTATATGACCCACTCACCAACCTTGTGTAAAGTTGCATTGACCCGCAATATAACCTCGGCTTCAAAATATAGCTCGAATTAAATGTACATATCTCCTGTATTGTTTTTCTAAAGGTGCAGCATGTTTGGAGATAATGCGAATATTATTACAAACGTGTGATATCTCCTATCTCAATCTGTTACTAATGTTATTCCCAGCATCGGACACTCCCTTTGATAATGTGCTAAGTTGAATATCTTTCGAAATGCTATTTGCCTTTCTGAGTAGAATCCATTTCGATTTATCAAACTGAATACGCTAGTAGTACTAGGAAAGAGATTATGGGCGATGTGTAAGCCCTGCCATGACCTTTCTTAGCAAAGTTAAATGTTCGATGAATTTAGCTACTGATTTGCTAAGATGTGGCTATTGGATGGGACGAAAGAGGTATAAAAACCAAATACCTCACCGAATCTTGGTCAGAAAAAACAGGACCCTATGTACGATAAACAATTTCAGATCAAAAAGTTAAGGAAAAACGATAAAACCTAACCAGTCTTACTGCAGCTTGTGACCAGGGAATTTGAAAGAATTAACGTTCAGATACAGAATTGTAAAATAAAAAAATCGTTCACCCTTAAGCTAAGGACAATGCTGCTGTGTACGAACTGACAGTAAGTTAAACAAGACGGCACTTCACTGGATCCAAAGATTAATATGATTAACATTCTATGTTGTAAAAGATTGCCGCAAAGTATTACAGTCATGGAGTCATACAGTGCAGAAAAGAACCTTTGGCCCATTGAGTCTGCACCGACAATAATCAGCACTAAAGACGCGTTTATCTTATTTGCCTGTACTTGTCCCATGTTCTTGAATTTTATGACATTTCAAGTGCTCATCTAATATTTTTTGTAAAGATTGTACGTTTTCCGGCCTCTACTACATTCCGCTGCAGTGTATTACAGATTCCCACCACATTTTTTTTCACTGAGATCCCATCTGAATCTCCTGCTCATATTCAAAAACTATGCCCGTTCGTGAATGACCGCTCTACCAAGGGGATCAGCTGCTCCATAATCACTCTGTCCATGCCCCTCATAATCTTATATACCTCAAATATGCCCCCACCCCTCAGTCTTCACTTATCTAAACAAAACAATCCAAGCCTATCCAGTCTCTCATTGTAGCTCAAATTCTCCATCCCAGGCAGCATGCTTTTGAACATCCTCTTTACCTGCTTGAGTGTTATCACATCCTTCCTATAATGGGTTGAACATAACTGCACACACTACTCCATTTGGGGTCTAATCAACGTTCTGTACAGTTCCAATATTAGCGATGATCCGTCTGTTCCTACGAGCTTCCCTGCCATTCATTAAATGCGTCCTGGTGTTGTTTCTTCTTCACCTTGCACTTTTCAGGGTTAAATGCCTGCTGTCACTGTTCTGTCCATCTGACCAACCCATCTGCATATTTCGATAAATTACGGTCATCTTCTTCAGTATTAACCACCCTCCCATTTGACGTCTCGTCTGCAAACTTGTTTAAAACTCCCCTCATATTCTGTCTATATCAGTTATGTATATAATACACAATAAGGACCCAGTGGTGATCTACATGGCACACCACTAGCCCCTGGCCTCCAGTCACTCAACGGTCTTCTAAACTACCATCTGTGCGCTATTACGAGGCAGTTCCTGAGCTATCGCGCCAAGTTTTCCTGAATTCCACGTGCTTAAACCTTCACAACCTGTTTCTCAAATAGGACCTTGTCAAAAGCTTTGCTAAAACCCATATCAACTACATCAATTGAACTTTCCTCATCCCCAAACTTGATTGCATTCACAAAAGTCGGAACAAGTATGTTAGGCATGACCAGCCTTTGACACAGCCATGCTGATTATCCATAATTAACCTATGCCTATTCGAATGGATAATAATTCTCATCTCAATAATTTTCTCCAATATTTCTCTACCACTGATGTGGGACTCAGAAATATGTAATTACTTTGTTAATCTCTATCACCCTTCTTGCAAATTGGAAACATATTAGTCATCCTCCAGTCCACTGGCCCTTCCCCAGAGAGTAATTCAGAAATTCTGCAGTATCCTGCCTCGCCTCCCACAGCAGCCTGATATGCAATTCATCCGGGCAGGGGGATTCCTCCATTTTGAAGCTCGTCAGGGAAACTGCAAGTTCATCACCAGTTTCCTGAATGCTGTACCTACGTTATCCGATTGCTAAGCGAACGTTGCAATGGATTAATTTCAATTATTTCCTGATGAAATGTTTAACCCAATGTCTACTGTGTCTAAAACCTTAAATATATCATTCTGTGGTTTACTTTATGATATTTGCACGGTGCTTTATGACACTATTCCACTAAATTGGCTTCAAAATTACTATTTAATATTTGTAAAAAAATATGATCTGAAGCTGCATGGTTCATATCTGAAATTAGCACCGACTATACCAGCGCAACACCCATTGTTATATTGCTATTGTGCCAGAAATGCGTATTGCTGATAAAATCTTAACTCGGAGACATTCTTGATGTCCTGGGCCATTTTTTTCTGTATTCAGAAAACGAGCAAATTAACCCACTGGACTGAACAGCGCGAAATTTCCTCATAATTTTATAATTTCCTGTTTAGTTTTATATATTATAATTGTATCATTTTAGTTTCCTGAAGGTAGAAAGCGTTATTGACCTGAAAGGGTTATTAACCGAAAGAAAATTGAATTCTTCCACGCAAGACTACAGTTTCAGATTGAAAATCAGTCCTTCAAAACAATCACCCCCCAAAAGAAAATACTAACCACTTCGTCATACACACATGTAAGCAACCCAACTCGCAAATTGGTGCTTATTTATAATAATACAGCAATATTGCACAATACATAGCTGCTCTGAATTCAATAAAGTAGACAACACACACTCGGGACATTCGGTCTATCTAATTTAGAAGTTCAGTATTTCGGCTTATACCAACCTCACAACGTTTCAGGCTTATTTCTATGTCTGATTCATTCTGCACCATCACCCAGAGCAGAACAATTCAATTTCCAGGCTTTCTTCTTCTTCACACACATAAACACACACACACACACACACACAGAGCCAACCCCTAACCTTTCGATAGCTAAGAGTATAGTTCAAAATTCCGAAATATGTTTAGATTGTCATCAGTATTTGACTGAAGTAAAATATACCAAAACAAAAAAAATCATATTTTCCTATTCAAACATCTGCTCAGCTTAAATAAAAGTCAGTAACCTACCTCTGCCTGCAGATGATAGCACTGTCAGCTGTAACAATCCATCACTTCACTGACATTTAAAACGTAACAACTGAAATCAACAGATCCCATGTATCTCGTAATGCAAGTTTCTAATCCTCGGCTATTTATTAAAACGCACTGGACCAGAATACTTCCTGGACAGATGTTTATCTCCTGTGCCTTTATTCGTATTTAGGAACTGTTGCAGAAAACAATTGTGTCAGTCACGCTTGCACAAACAAAGGTATTCACAGAATAACACAATTTCGACAAAAAAATATCAGTTCCAACAATGCAAAACATAATGAAACTTCAATAGCGATAACTTCGCTCCAACTTTTCTATGCTTCAAATCGAACAAAACAAACCATAACTGTATTTTAACGGAAACGGCCTTTCTGTCCCACAAACTCATCTTCACAAGGCTGAGCAGTTTGACCAATATCAAGGCTCACATTTGCCTCGTTCATAAGCCATTTAAGTGCTATTTTTCGCTTTGTAGCCAGGATTACATAGATTTAACTCTCCTTCTGGCCTATATTCCATTATTCACTCTTTAAAACTTTTTCTCACATAACCCGTTGTTAACCCATTCCTGAGAAATCTACCTCAACGTCGCTGCTCTGCTTGCTCCACACAGGAAGTCCGCTCAACAAACGTCTTCAATTTTAAATTAGGATCATAGTGTTCAAGCATATCCATTTTGTACCTCACACCCACAATCATGTCACATCTCCTCAGCGTTTCCAGATCTAACCATCTCAGGTTCACTGGACCTCTGATGTCTTTTAAAAAGAAAGAAAAAGTAACAATACAGCACAGGAAAAAAGGCCCTACTAAAACTGCGCCAATACATGTTTTCTATGCCTCTGATCGCCTCCCGTTCATCTGTATACACCTTTAATGTTGCTAATTTGCCTGCTTCCACCAACTCCACTGGCAGTGTTTTCTTTTCATTTGATTTGATTTGATTTATTATAGTGATGTGTATTACACACAATGAAAAATATTGTTTCTTGCGTGCTAAACAGACAAAGCATACAGTTCAAAAGGAAGGAAACGAGAGCGTGCAGAATGTAGTGTTACATTTATGGCTAGGGTGTAGAGAAAGATCAACTTAATGCAAGGTAGGCTCATTCAAAAGTCTCATGGCAGCAGGAAAGAAGCTGTTCTTGAGTCGGTTGGTATGTGACCTCAGATTTTTGTATATTTTCCTGACGGAATAAAGTGGAAGAGAGAATGCCCGGGGTGCGCCGGGTCCTGAATTAAGCTGGCTGCTTTGCCGAGGCAGCGGGACGTGTAGACAGAGCCAATGATTGGGAGGCACCCGCCACCCTTTTTGTGCTAAACCTTCCCCGCAGGACTCCCCTAAACTTACCACCTATCAAGTTAAACCTGTGCCCTCTTGTCGTCGATCTTTCCACGCTGAGAAGAAAGCCTCTGACTATCCACGATATCTATGCCTCTTATGACGTTCTTGACTTCAATCAGGTCGCCCTGAACCTGCGTCCTGCCAGTGAAAACAATCCTGGTTCATCCAACCTTGCCTCATACCTGAAATCCTCCAGGCAAGATGTATAGAAGAGCCTTTTTTGCACACTCTCAAAAGCATCCACGTCCTTCTGGTAGTGTGATCACCATAACAGCACACATAGTTCAAATGCCGCCGAACTAAAGATTTGAACGGCTGCTCAAAGTGCTTCGAGTACTGAGTCCTAACAGAAGCTACAACGTTGTTCTGAACCCCTCGTGTATTCTGAAATGATTTCCTCCCTCACATCACCGTCTTTCATTGCGGTGTGAAACTCATAGAGCTACAAATTTAATGTTTATTCTGGCCATGTCTTTTTAGGCACTATTTCGTGTTGTGTTCTCTATTTTGTTCCTGTGTTGACCGTTGTGAGTTTTGCCTTGATTTAATCCAGCATAAAATCTGTTCACCGTGCACTTCCAGCTAGGTCACCCATCTCTACCTTCATTACCTTAACAACATGTGTTGGTGACACGATTGAAGGGAAAATAACATTACTAAATGCCTCAGCAGTTAGAATGTGTTCTTTATGTTTCTCAAGCAACGACAGTTTTATTCACCTGAGCACAGAACGCCAACGCCGAATCTGTCATCGAGAGAGGAATCCAGTAGAAATGATCTGCAGCTCCGGAGGTGTGATTCGTTTCCTTCACAATGGACATCATTCACCCACACGGGCGCATCACCCTCTCCGTACTTTGAAGAGTTATAAGTGGCTATTGCATCTCCGCATTCCAATTGTCTACAGACTACGTTGGCATCATTCAGATCCCAGAAGCTGTCCTGCACTCTGCCCCAGGAGCTGTTGTGGTAAATCTCCACTCGCCCATCGCAACTGCTTCCTCCATCCGTCAATCTCAGTGACCAGCTTTCATCTGAAAAATAGGAACAAATTATAAAGCAGAAGTTGAACTAAATAAGAAAGAAGGTTATTACAACTGGCACTTTAAGTTACTGCCATTGTTTGCTCTTTTTTGCAATAGCTGACAGAAATTTAATAAGAGCATTCAGCCATATATTTTTCACCAGTGAATACGTTTTGAAGAAATAATCCATTTGATGCAGATACCAAGCAGAGTACAATGTAGGGGAAATTAAAGGAACACATATCTGTCATACATTCGAAATTTACTTAAAACAGAATATTACGTGTCGCATTTAAGATGTCTGATGAATTATTCTCAAAGCAACAAAACTCACCTGCAATATTTCCCAGGATCACGCAGGCAAATAACCTGAAATTTATTATTTTAGAAGGTCCTCATTTTAGATAGAGGGCTCTAGAATTTTGAAGCAGACCAATGCGCCATGGCTTGTGTAAGTAGCAGGATGGATGGAACATTAACTGCTGCCATTCAATTAGATTGCTTGCCTCGGGATCATTTAAGTCCTTGAGATTTGCTTCCAAATCGATTGCAGCGAGTTTAATCCTAATTTTGACATCCACCTCATCAGTAATAAAGAGGAGTTGGGTTGTCATAGCAATCGTTGCGCAGATTTCATCAACTGACCTGTTCTGTCACCTGTGGCATTTAAGTGCGTGGTCAATGTTGATTCCCTAACCATTACTGAAAGAGATGTTACAGCAAATAACTGAAACAATAGCCAATTAATGTCAACTGAGGGGACTAGAAGTATAAGAGTACGAAAATTGAGAACAGTGCTGGTGTGGTGATTTGGGAAGGTTTTCTGGCAGAAGCTAATGTTGACAGAGCTGGAAACTTAACGCCATTGCTCGGGGAAGGAAGGCAACAGGGTATGTGCAACATGAGATCACGGTCAATGAACTCAAATGAAATTGAACGTAAAAGACAGCAAATACATATTTTGATTAACAAAGTGCGCAAGTGGAAATTGTTCCCTCTGCACTTAACCATGAGATAAACCTACGATGTATATATATTTTTAGATGTCAATGATTCAATTTTATCTGAGTGCCCACTTGGCAACTTATGTAACCGTATGGTTAATGAAGCGAACGAACAGTTAATGAAGCACTTCTGGATGAAGAGTCGTCCCATGATTGTTCTTGAGGTTTTGCACTGTTAGTGATAGGGCACAGTACTACTCATTTGACAATGAATGGTACATCAAATATGCAGAAAGGAGACCCAACTTCGAAGTAAAAAAAAACATGTATCAAATTACCCAGCAACAAATGTAATTTTCATAACTTCCTCATTGAAAAGTGATTGCGGATTATTGGTAACGTTCGATGAGGCCAGTGTCAAAACGATTTGAACTGTTAGACTGGTTTGGATATGCTTTTGTTAGTGGGAATGGCAATAATGTCATCTCCTTTGGTTTTATTCATTACAGGGATTGTTTGGTTTTTTTTCTTTGTACTCACTGGAGCAAATCACATTGACATCGTTTCTGTGTGTGCACTCGTGTTGAGTTACTGGAGAAAGAGGACAATGGAACAGACTTGTCTCATTCCCTTTACATTCCAAGCGATTCCTCCGTATGAGCCCAGTGCCCTGTCGAAAATGGACGCGTCTTGGTAGATTCACAGCGACTCCACATTGCAGCTGAGCACAGACCACATCTGCGGCATTCCAATCCCAGTGAAGATCACACACTGTTTCCCAGTGTTCAGCGTGCTGGATTTCCAATCTACCCGAGCATCGGGACTCCCCATCTGCTAGTGTAACATTTCGGCGACCTGAATAATATCAATTCACGATAGTGCAATTCACTTATCAATGACCACTTATCACATCGCTCATCAACATGATTTGTCACATTTCGTTCTGAGTTTGATTGGATTTCCGTCCAATAGCAATTGTTCAGCACCAAGACCGCCTCCCAACGCCCAATGTACCTCCACCATCACACCCGGCCAAAGCTTCTGTTTGAAATATCACTGTACGTTTGTTGGTAATATATTTTTATTCTGACGAATCCAATGCGATCAGTGTGATGTAAAAAATAAACACTATCCCCACTGAAAGCTCTGCAAGCATCTATGAAGAGAAAAATTGAGAAATCCAAGACAAATAATCTCTTTCAGAGCACGGTAGCACAGTGGTTAGCACTGCTGCTTCAGAGCTCCAGGGACCTGGGTTTGATTCCCGACTTGGGTCACTGTCTGTGTGGAGTTTGCACATTCTCCTCGTGTCTGCGTGGGTTTCCTCCGGGTGCTCCGGTGTCCTCCCACAGTCCAAAGATGTGCGGGTTAGGTTGATTGGCCATGCTAAAATTGCCCCTTAATGTTATGAGATCCGTAGGTTAGAGGGGTTAGTGGGTAAATATGTAGGGATATGGGGGTAGGGCCTGGGTGGGATTGTATTCGGTGCAGATGCGATGGGCCGAATGGCCTCCTTCTGTACTGTAGGGTTTCTATTTCAATTTCTATTTCTAAACCAATGTATTTTTTGCTCCCTTTTTATTTCTTTAATGTTTTCATTCAGAACCCAGAGAGCAACATTAGGCTTCACATTTCACTTTCACTTTTACCCTGTGTTGAACGAGAGAAACTTGAGTATCTGGAATAACCATAGTCCCTATAGTCATCCTAGCCTGTAACACTGTCCACACTTGATTATATTTCAATCGAACACTTGAATCCAAAATGACGCTGAAGTGTTATTTCTGCAGCTGACATTAAGTTGCAACGATTGGTGAAACAAAAGGAAACTAGGGACAGAGTAAGTCCGTGAAACTCTACATGTTAGTGTAGTCAGAACAAGAAATGCAGTGGACAGGTACGTATAGCATTTTCGTTCAGTACGACATTCATGTCTGGTCAGCTGGACTGTAATGGGAGAACAGTTTGGCACAATAATATAAAACAGACTTAGATACCATCTGAGTCATGAGCGCAAATCAGGCCTCCAAACTGTCTTCTGAACAGAAATTGAGTTTAGCCACGCCAGGTCAATACCTCTGCCCTCACTTTGTATTCCCCCCTCTCATCCACACCCACACCCACGTTTCAAGAATTCAGTATTCGTAAATTGAAAGATAGTGGAAAGGGCAAATACCTCAGACACATTAAATGGACTGCAGTTGCTGAAGAAGACAGCATGACACCACTTTTTCTAGGGCAGTTAGGGATGGACAGGAGTGCGATAAGAACCAGAGAACCCTGAGTGAGATATTGCTTTGGAGGGTCGGTGCAGAATCGATGGGCCGAATGACCTCCTTCTGCACTGTATGAATTCTGTGATTGCCGAAATATAGAGGAAGCTCGTTATTCGGGAATGTATATGAATCACTCTGCAATTAGAGCAGAGCAGTATTCGGTTTTCTTTTCAGAAATCTCAGCGCTGTCGAAGCCAATGGCTTCTCTTCCTCAGTTATTATAAATTGTGCTGTGCCCGGCAGTGATCCAGCCATTCCCTTTTGCCTGTAGGAGGAACCTGAGCAGTGAGTCCAGAGGCGCATTAAGTCAACCTTCCTGTCGCCCAATTAAATATTGCAACAAATTTATTATTGCAAAAGTAATGTAATCAGTAATGGATTATTATAGTCATTCAAGGAATATTGTATTTGTTTTCGTCCAGAAATTGTTGCAATGTTGCAGCAAAATGGGCAGGAATGCGTCCCTGTTATTAAGTCGCGACATTATTAATAAGAGTGTACGGGAATACCAAATAGGAGCAGTGATCTGTTATTCACTTCCTCGACACTGCACCGCTATTCTATAAGACAATGTCTGGCTTATTCGTATTTAGATATATGCATTACGACCTCCACTCAATAACGTTTGATCCCTTTGTCCAATAATCATCTATCGAACTGTCTTAAAAAGAAAGCTCCGCATTTGTCCGCTGCCTTCTGAGGCAGACCGCGTATTATTTGTGGATAAGACATTAATTTCCCGAATTATCAGGGTTTGTACCTGAACAGATTACTGCAAAACCTTGCTGGTGTCCACAACCTTCTCGACCAATCACAGGCCCTGACCCTGGACCAAAGTAAGAGATAAGCGGCATCGCTGTGACAGAACCACAATCCAACAGCTGGCAAACAGCTTCCGCCTCAGGTGACGACCATGCCTCATCTTTGCAAACTGTTCCCCAGTTTCCATTCCAATAAATCTCCAGCCTCCCAGCACAGGGATCGCTTCCATTCAGCAGCCTGGGCAGTGTACTTCCTGAGAAATATGTTTGGATAAACATAATTCTGAAACTATTTTCGCTGAAAAATTCGAGAAAATGTCGGCAAAACTCAACATTAATCCCACATCGCTATTGATCAACGTCACATGGCACATTTAATCGCATGAACTCTATTGTCCCCCTGTGTGGGAAAGTGCTGGAGATATCAGTTTTAACGTAGTTGCTATTATATTCATTATTTTTTACATATCACTGTATGTTGCCTTGCTTTCTTTTCAACAATGAAAATGTCACTGAAATGCTGCAGTCTAACCATTTCTACGAAATAAAATGCGTATTGAATTACATCACAAATAATATTTGGCCAATTAATATTAATTATTTTTAATTATGCCAACGGAAGCTTGGCCTTTTATCATTCCGACTCATGCTTAATAAACTGTCCGAATTCAACATTTCAACTGTACATTCCTGTCACCTGGCTGTGTTTGTGGAACCTGATGAGATTTCAAATTAGGAAGTTATTGCAAACAAGGGAATCCCATCAAAATCAGTTTAAGAATTGGCCATCTCTATTCTGTGGGACAATTGGTCATTCTGTTCACACCCCGAGAATATGCAGTCGAGAGAAATTGGAAGGATTTGGATGGGACATTCGGAATCTGCCAAATCAACGCGAAATCGGATAGGTACCTGAAGACATTCAGTTGGGACAATGGAAGCTGGCTGTGCAAAAGATTTATGGATTGTCAGCTTCGGTTAATTTGGCTATGTGCTTAAAGAGAGACTTACGAATGTTCGTAAACATTTCACTGGAAATATATTCGTAAAATGCACAAGCAGTTGATCAGCAAACGTCATTTCCGTTTACGTAGGAACAACCCACTTGTTATACATTTTGTAAATCGCCAATGAATCAACTGTGAGTGAGACCGGGAGAGCAATGTGGGTCAGGGACACTGATGAATTATGATTTCTTTCTCAACCTGTCACAGGGACGTGTCTGTGTTTCTTATGACCAATCTGTGTTTCCATCTCTGAGAGCACGGCATAAATATTCAAATGCGAATCAATATATCATGAAATATGCATCTTACTATGTCTCTTCATTCTCAGCTACCGATACCAACTGCTGACCCATTGGAGCTCAGAAACTTCCTTGGCCTACTTCACCTTCATGTACCCGATCAGACGCACCACAAACGGCCAATGCAACCAAGAGCCTTTTGGTTGATCAATGCCTGGTAGCGGCTGCTGGCTTTGCGAATGGGAATTTAAACTGTGATTGTGACATTCCCCGCAATCTAGATCAGTGGCTGTGGCTTTCGGAAAAACTTCACTGGACGATGTGATGAGCGGTAAAGGGCAAATATTCATGTACTGCTTATAGAGGGGTCTGTACATTGTAATATGAATGCAACATGAGTATGCACTGACAAATTGGACAAGGACTTTCATTCCATTTCTGGTGACGGGCAGTTTCAGGTTAGTTCCCTCGTCGTCGGGACAAAAAAGATAGAGATAGCAGAAAAATAAATACCTGAGCAGATGACAGAGGCATCATCGGAATGTGACCAGGGATATCGCGACCATCTACCTGACTTACATTCCCGCAGGGCGTTTTCGTTCCCTCTGCACTGAATATTATAGGTCACAATGTATCCGGATCCTTTGCCAAAGTAAGCCCCACGGGGTGCAGAGAGTGCAGTCATACAGCCCAGCTCTCGACACACAACAGCAGCATCTTCCAGGTCCCAGTAAGAATCATGCACTGTCCCCCATTGCCTGTTATGGCGAATCTCCACTCTCCCAGCGCACTCATTGTTCCCGTCTACCAGTCACAGGTTTTCTGTACAGTAGAGAAATTATAACAACTTGCAAAATCAATTGAACCCCCAGTCTCCCAGCACAGGCACGAAACATTCACGATTACAATGAAGAATGAATCTGCCAGTTGCACTCCCTCATGCACCCATTAAACAAGCCGATTAATTGGAAATATGAAACAAGACAAAGATAAACATATGGAAACCCATGTGAGCGAGCAGGGACCAGGAGTCACACGGAAGATTCCGCCAAGGCAACTGTTCAAAAATGATCTTGGTCGCTGCGGGCCCGGAATTTAATCCACATTCCAGGAAAGGTGTAAGGGGGAATGGATGGGCAGGCGAGGAGACAGCGCCTTTATCCACCTTGATTAGCAGTAATTGATGGTGCACCGTTATCTGAGTCCCGGGAATGCTTGGTGTATGCTGAAATACAATTGAGTCCGACAGTCAATAAGAAAAACTCATGCGTTCCTCTCGTCTCTATGCCAATGTTGTTGAGATGCAAAACACAGCCATTTTGTCAGAGACAGCCGTATGATTGAAGAGGATCCTTCAACCTCTGCACTGAAGGGAACGACATTAATTGTCATTATGCATTAACACAACAGCAGTCTCTCAACTGTAATGACACACCTTTAGGTAATGCCTGGTGAGCCACTCTACTTGTGATTGCTAAACGGCAGAGGGGCTATTCACTGATAAGAAATGCACTGAGATTCTCAGCCAGTCTCCGCATGTAATGATATACATTGGAGCAGATAAAATCAGATAGTGTGTAAATAAAGGGCAATTACCTAGGCGCTGACTGTGTCCGGGTCCGTCTGTAATGAAATGCTGAGAGTTAGAGTTTGCCCAGAATTGACATGAGCGAAGATCTCATACAAATATACCAGCCGATGGTGGAAAACAAATCCCCTCACTTTGCATAAGTAATGATATTGACATCTGTGATTTCATTAGATCCGCATTCCTTATCAAACAATACATGTAATTCTGCAGAAATCCAACATTGGTAATACGCTATAATAACACGAATTGTTTTCACAGATACACACTGACACCTGGCTATCGTCTATCCTTGCAGTTTCTGTCGTTGGGTCCCTTCTTTCCACAATGCAAATAAGATTGCGTTTGGACTGTTTCGTTGGGATGACTCGAATGAAACACCACAGTGACATTCAGTGAATCGTGCTTATTCCAGCTGCTTAAATTAGTTAATAGGTCTAAGTACGCCTATTAACCTTCTCCAATGTACTTAAAATGTCTTTTGGTGTATGAGCTTAAAAACTCCAGAGATTGTGAAATCTTGATAAGGCATACAGACAAGATATTGGAAATTATGTCAGGTGATTCAGAAAAAAACAGTACGGCCAAAATGATATGGGTCATTAACAAAGAGTCTGTGAAGACTATTAATTATTGCAAAGAACTGTACATAAAAACATATGAAATAAAACATGCCATTGAATGTTATAGTTTAGAATGTTGGAGGCCATCACTAACCAGGCATAATGTTGATGCAAGAAATGTAAGTGTAATCAGTGGTATTATTTTGAATCTTCTCGCTGCTATGATTAGTCTTAATTTTTAATAGCAATAAAGCTACTTTCTTGCATCCTCCCCTTAATACATGTCTGCAACACTTTTTTTTCCTGAATATTCTAAATTCAGTGCAAGGGATTTTAAATTAATTATTTTAATTCCTTACACCACACCAAAATTCTAGTTTGAAATTCCAGTGACATAATGTTCGCTGTGGGAAGAGTCGGCGCAGCTGCAGTTTTTCGCTCTGCATTCTGATTCAGAGCTCGCAATATTCTGTCACTGAGCATTCTCTCTTCTGATCTGTTTGTAAATCGCAAGAGGATAAATTCACCTCCAGGCTGACGGCAACAAATGTTGGAAATAAAACTGCCTATTTCAAACTGTACAGCTGGAAGTCAAATAACACTAGTTACCTATTAACTTGTGAATTTTCCTCGAAACAAACTGTTCCGATATTCGCTAAAGATGATCGTTCATCTGAATTGAATGTGCACTTTTCCTGTTCATTGATTTTGGTCAGCTGTCGCCTGGTAAAAACGATTCACGGTGCAACATGCATTTCAGTCACACGAAGGAGAAAACTGCCAAGTCCATTCTCCGTGGACACAACTCCGTGTCCATTCACCCCGCCGCTTGCTGAGTAGAATCAGTATTTTAAATGGGCATATTTCATAAAAATGAATTAGTTATTTCCTTCCGCCATGAAGTGAAAAGTGAAATTGTTTACTTGAACGGCAAAACTCATGCGTAAAACACATCTCAAAACATTCTATTCGAAATTTCAACTGCAACAAGAAATAGAATTTACCTAATTTTGTCGTAGGAAATATTTTTACATTTTAGAATTAATTGGAACTGATTAAGCAACATTCTAATTTTGCAAACGTGAATATTAGATTTTAACAAGTTAAATTCCACAGCCCATTTTTGCAGCCACTGAGACTCTTATGATTACATAGCAGACAGGAACTGCAAATCCGAGCAAATCGTGCAGAAAGCAAAGCTGTTAAAACCACAAGACTGGGAGAAAATTAAGTCTCTTAGTGCAGAACATCAACCAAACCAGGGCATGCTGCCGACTGAACTCGCACGGTTATTTTTCCCATCTATATCTCAATAAAACTGGATTCCGAACCCGTGCAAAATAATCTATGGAATTCCCTTTCCCACATGAAGCATAGTTTTTTGATCCAGTTAGATAATATTCCAGGATGTACAATTCGTGAAAAGCATAAATGCTGTGACAGGGATATCGCGTCAGTTAAAGAGTATATTTAAAAATTATTGGTCGATTAATAAATGCTATCAAACACGGTTTGGCAATAGTGAGTAAGGAAACTGAGAATTCTGCATTGCAACTCAAACAAACAGACTCGCCCTCGGAAGGAAGCCTAAAACACTGTTCAAAAACAGCATATTCATAAAATCGTTTTTGCAAATGTGCAATTCAAAATACATGCAATAATGAATACATGTACTGAACGTATCAGTTGGGTATCTAACAATTGGATCGTCACACACATTTCTGTCACTGAGCAATAAATTTTAGTTCTATGAATTTTGACAGTTGTGGCGTCTGCTCAGAAATCTCTGTGACAGAAATGTGTGCATGTGGGCCAAGTGCCCTCGCTAGCTGCTTTATCTTTTACTCCACGACATTACATTCTGCGTAATAGAATGGCGCTCCAATTCTATAACATTTGGTTCACAGTAAGTGGGTAGGATCAGTATTTTACTCTGTTGTGACTGGAAAAGAACTGCAGTGCACAAAGTCACACAATCAATGGCACTTATTGCGTTGGACTGAGTGTCAAATCTAAGACTGACTCAACTCTCATAGGGAACATAACATATATTTGTATCCAATGGAAAGCTGCCAGGAAAAGGGAAACGGCGAAAGTTGGCTCATTTTTCGCACTCTCAATTTAATGTCATTGTATCAGTCCGTTTTTAAAGTCTTGTTCAACAGACATGAGCATAATTTCTCGACAGATATCTCAGTTCAGATCGGAGAGTGTGCTGCATTGCCTGAGGTCATCACTTTCGGACAAGACCTTAATGCAAATGTCCCATTGTTCGTTCATAAGGAGAACTCGAACAAGGCAGGGGAATAACTCGGCTGGACTGTCTAATATCTGCTGCTCTAATAGCATGGCAAACCGGATTAAGGTGACCGTGCTCAAACTGTTGCACGGAGCAGCACACGGAGTTTAAACTGACTCCAAATTTTCCTACAGTACAATAGTTGATACAGGGATTTTAAATGTATCTCATGGCAGTTAACCTGGTGGAATTCCGCAAGGAAATAAATGGCGTGAAATTTAACGGGGTTTGTTTTTCTCTATCCGGCGCAGTTGATTACCTTTTAAAATGTGATAGAACTACGAAAAATACACTCCAAAATAAGTTTTTGTTTAAACAAATGAATTAAAACACTTCAGTTTCCAATTTAATCAATCATACAAAAAGCCAAATTTGACTGAGATCGAACATTTTTTTTCCTGTAAATTGAACCCAAGCACCACAACAGCCTGTTCAAAAGCGTTCAACTGTATCTCTCACTAGACTCAGCTTAAATAATTAGATTGCCAATTTCAGCCATTGAGCTGTGCTGGGGAGGCGGGTGTCCCACACCCCGCAGATACATTCTCACACAGCAGAATATATTCTAATGTAACAGCAGTGAGCTCTTATCCTTGCAGATTGTGTTTAACTGAAACGGTTATCATCCGAATTTGAGGCCTGTCTGCCTGGAAAACTAGCGCAGGGGCCTATCACACGGAATCAGCCGTGCTAATTGTATTTGATTCGGCTTCCAATCTGATTTTGACAAACACTGAGTAATAAGAAAAAAAAAGCTTTATTTTAATCAGAGTCAAAATATTGTTAACTCACACTGCCATGAGGATATTTCAACTGAGAACTCTGCCTTCTGTTAAGCACTCTTAACTTTGTGTCAGTCTATCTTATTTTTAAATCTCATTGTAGAGACTTGAGTACAGAGTCTCAGCTGACATCCCAATTCAGTGCTGAGGATATTGTCCGAGATTTCCCCTTACTATTTAGACATTAATACGTTTTCCTGAACGTCTGCTCAGGTGGATAATTCAGACAAGGTAACGGTGTACCCCCTTGCTTTTATGGCAAAAACATATCACTGAAACCACTTACAAAACATCTTTAATTGGCAATTGCCACAGAATTGTCCGTAGCAATAGTCTGGATTTAATTAGAAAGCAGCGTTTCCTACAGTGGACTACGTGGTGTGGACATTTTAAACATATCTCATTGGCATTTTGGCATTTCACTTTCCCTGAAGACGTGAATGGAATGATCTGAAAGGGGATTTTTTTGCATGAAATAAGGCTGAATTCTTATTGAAGCGTGATAGAAATTAAAAATGAAACAAGCATTCCAAAATATACAACACTATATAAATTTTAGACCATAAGACATTGAAAAATCTGAATTAATGAGCACATAATACTGTATATTGAAACTTGGCCCCAGAACACGCTGTTCAACAGGAATCAGATTCTATTTCTGGTAGATGCAGGGTAAATAATCAAACTGGAATGTTAACTTCATTGTCTGTGCTGTGCTGAAACTGTGGATTGATTGTGATAGACAAATATGTCATGACAGCGAATATAACTTTCCACAATTTCTTTAAAATGTAAGAAAACATCTTTCACTTTCCAAAATAAAGTAATACGTTCCATAGCAAAAACTGATTAAACATAATAATGATACTCAAATCTGAGAAAAGAACAGCGTAACAGTAGATAAACGAATATGTCCAGTAATTTACGACTCACAGTTCAAAAGCTGCAGTAGAAACAAGGCAAGGAAAGATCGCAACATTTGTTCGACTGCCAGTTACAGTGATGAGGCCTAACAAATCAGTGGATTCTTCTCGAATATAATGAGTGGACACTGCAAACCTTCTGACAGTCCCACTGAAGGAGAGAATAGTTTGACACAGGTTTACAGAAAAGATAGTCACCCAAATCAGCAATAGACTCTGGGAAGTATTCAGCGTCAATTTCGTCTGGTGAAATGCACCAATGAGCAGCAATATGACCAGTTAAAGGTAAAATGAAGTTATGACCCAATCACCAGCCTATCCAAAGACGCAAATTGCGGTTAACAATCTGAAATGTAACTGAATCCGCAATTGAAATCTGGACCTTCGAATCACAGAATGCCATTCAATTCGGGTTGCTTTGAAGGAGATGTGGACTTTCGTCTCACAATAATATTTAGATAATAAGCTTAAAATTAAACCTCACCAATTCATGTTCAATTAACTTAGCATAGTGCCGCTGAACTCTGCATCAGGTTGTGTCTTCAACATACTGACAACCTCTGTGTGAACCTGCTCCTGGGCCTGGCGAAACGCGCCATTTACCGGTCCAGGCTGCGGGCGATCGAGGGGGCCGTCCATCCCGACTGTCTGCCCCTCTACCGCGGCTACGTTCGCGGCCAGGTGTCCCTGGAGAGGGAGCATGCGGTGCCCACGGGCACGGTTGACGCTTTCCGCGCCCGCTGGGCACCGCAGGGGTTGGGTGCATTATTGACCCTAATAATCAAATTTTAATTTGATGTTTTTAACTTTCCTTTGTACTTTGATTTCTGTTCGGGCTGTTCCCCCTCCTTTTTGGGGAGCTGCCCCTTTTACTTTGTCCTGATTTAATCTGAGTTTGTTTACTTGGTTTGGTTTGACCTAAAAAGAGGACGACCTCTGTGTGAACTGACCCTCCTTGTCAACCCGCTAGTTATGTTAATCCTATCCACTTTTATTTTACCCAATTGCGAGAAAGCAAGTTCCCTCATCTTCCTTCATCAACGACTTGTATGAAATAAACAAACTGTTGAATCTACCGACAACTTCCCTGTTCCAAAGAACATATAAAATTCATCCAATCTCTCCTGGCCTATGAGATCTTTCCTCATCTCTTTCACGGAAATCTCCTCTGCACTCTCTCCAGGATATTGACATAACAATGACTTAGTACTTCCAAGAATTATAAAAAATACACCACAAAACAAGTATTTGACATAATTTCCTGATGTTTGAATTTAGATATTTCAATATGAAATATCCCATCTGAAGTTCTATCTTGCCCTGTAATCTTCATGGAAGAAAGCATATTTAGCCCTACTTACCATTGTACATGAATCATATCCCATAGAACAATTTATGTTTTTTTAACGCGCTTGATGCTTTATTTCACTCCACGTTATTATACCAAAGTGCATAACTTCTCACATAAGCACATGAACTTGAATCTGCGATGTGTGCACATTTCACCAATGTCTATGTCTTCCTAAATTCTGCGTCTAATATTTTCAGAATTTCCACCATGTTAAATGCTGTACGATCCACAAGAAAAGTGAAAATGTTTTCTGTGCTCAAGTCAGTCACTTGCCCATTGGTGTGGAGTAATATCTTCTCGGATAAATGTCTCTAACGGCTCTTCCAACTAACACTAATAATAAATTAGCCTTTCGTTCCAGCAATTATATTCTCCTTTTGACCGATAGAGAAGTAATATTGGAACTGATTCAGTTCTCTGTCACCAGTGCAATGTCAAAGAAGAATGTCGTCAGCGTTTCCTTGGTATATATGTTTCCCCTTTTTATGTGGAATTTTGCATGCAACTGAAAGAAACGCAAATGCCAACAAAACAGCCACATAATTTTGGGGAGACGAGATTGTGGGTCAGAGTACATTTCTGCAGTTTGTCTTCTCGATGTCAGTCTTCGGCACATGCTGCTAGTCAAATGCAAGCCACTATCATCACGGTGCCATGTTTCATTAATTAGCTAACCGGCAATACCAATATTTATATCAGCCCTTTTTCATTTATTTGCACATTTTGCAGCGACAGACATTCTCAGCTCTGCCTTGCAGAGGATGTGGTGCGTGCATTTTCATCGGGCAATTTGCCAAATACTTGAGGAATTGTGAGCAGTCTGAATATCGGAGAGAAAACAAACGCACAAACACATTTACTAGCCATCGGTAATTAAATGTTGAATCACTCGTGCAACATAACTGGAGCGAAGTAATGTCTTCCCCGTTGAAGCCCACTTATATTTTTTGAACTTTCCATAACTTTCTTGACTTGTAAAGTATGACAAAATAACTCACAGTTTGCCAAGCCTCAGGCCTCTTTTTAGGTCAAACCAAGTAAACAAACTCAAAGTAAATCAGGACAAAGTAAAAGGGGCAGCTCCCCAAAAAGGAGGGGGAACAGCCCGAACAGAAATCAAAATGCAAAGGAAACTTAAAAACATCAAATTAAAATGTGATTATTAGGGTCAATAATGCACCCCAACCCCTGCGGTGCCCAGCGGGCGCGGAAAGCGTGCCAAGCCTCAGACTGTGTGGTTTGCTATTCTGTTGAACGAACAGGAAACACCTGGAACAGTGGGGGTATTTCTGCTCTTGTTTTGATGGTCATTCTGTTTCAATAGTATGATACAGCAGTCGGACAATTACCCTTGCAATTAGCATTCCAACAACATAAAATACAAAACAGTATGATATATTCAGAGAGTATATCTGTCCGATGTTACTACTTCCCCGTAAATGCAGCAAAACTTATTTGACGCAAACAAACTTATCCTCATGAGAATTCTCATCTGCAACGCAGAACTAACTTAATCTATGTACGATTGATGTCAAGAAAACGCAAGTAGTCAGATAATGGAATCTGAGACCAACTCTATCATTCATGTCGGGTAGACGAAAAGCAAAAATATCTTCGGTGGTATTATAAAGGTCTATGAACAACCACGCAATGCAAATATTGTGTCACTGCATGTGTACATGCAGCCAAATGAATAAAACAATATTGTGACAAATGATGAAGAGAATGGCCATTTATGAGTGTGTTTGTATGTAACTTGTTAATGGCATGATGCGACGTACAGACCAGATTTGAAGATAGTCCCTTCTTTCCTTTCACTGTACATTGCACCTGAATGGAAAACAAAGCTCGCCTTATTTCACTCAGTATAAACGTTGACCTGGAGAATGAGATGAACGCAGCTGTTTAATACAGATAAATAAATGCTGAGCTTATAAATTAAGCACAAGTCCATCATTTCAATTGATCCATGCCTCAAATGCTACATATTACACATGAAGTCCGTCTCCAGAAATGAAAATGGCAGTAAAGCATTCCATAAAACGCATTGCCCACAGAGAGGAAAGTGTATCGAAACAGTTTCCTGGCCTTCGTAGTTCTCCCATCTACCGACTGATCCTACATTTTATCCAGACACTCTCAGTCTGCGGGAGGTGTCCTACTTTGCAGATCTCAGGTAGAAATGCAATTTGCTGAGGAACACATATGGATTTTGACAGCAAACAACAACAATTGGAGTTTAAAGCACTCACACAGAATGAAAGCCTTTAAGTTTTTGGTGGGTTAGCCCTTCGTACTTCCCAGGTATCAGTGAACCGACTCTATTTCATGGAATAAGTGGGACAGGGATTGAACCTACAGTTGGGAGCGAGGAGCAATTCGGTCGAGAAGGAAAACCAGGTCTGTCCAGAAGGCAGACAACGTTAATACTGAGTGAAATTAGGCGAGCTTTTTCCCAGAGTGGAAGAGGCAATTACGAGGTGGCATAGGATTAAGGTGCGAGCATCAAGGTTTAAAGGAGATGTAGGAGGCGTGACCTTTTACACATAGGGTGGTGGGTGTCTGGAACTCGCTGCCGGTGGAGGTAGTAGAAGCAGATACGATAGTGACACTTAAGGGGCACAATACATGAATAGGATGGGAATAGGGGATATGGTCCCTGGAAGGGTAGGGGCTTTTAGTTCACATCGGCAGCATTGTCGGTGCAGTCTTGGAGGGCTGAAGGGCGTGGTCTATGCTGTAATAACAAAGAACAAAGAACAGTACAGCACAGGAAACAGGCCCTTCGGCCCTCCAAGCCTGTGCCGCTCCTTGGTCCAACTAGACCAATCGTTTGCATCCCTCCATTCCCAGGCTGCTCATGTGACTATCCTGGTAAGTCTTAAACGATGTCAGCGTGCCTGCCTCCACCACCCTACTTGGCAGCGCATTCCAGGCCCCCACCACCTCTGTGTAAAAAACATCCCTGTAATATCTGAGTTATACTTCGCCCCTCTCACCTTGAGCCCGTGACCCCTCGTGAACGTCACTTCTGATCTGGGAAAAAGCTTCCCACTGTTCACCCTATCTATCCCCTTCATAATCTTGTACACCTCTATTAGATCTCCCCTCATTCTCCGTCTTTCCAGGGAGAACAACGCCAGTTTACCCACTCTCTCCTCATAGCTAAGACCCTCCATACCAGGCAACATCCTGGTAAACCTTCTCTGCACACTCTCTAACACCCCCACGTCCTTCTGGTAGTGCGGCGACCAAAACTGGACGCAGTACTCCAAATGTGGCCTAAGCAGCGTTCTATACAGCTGCATCATCAGACTCCAGCTTTTATACTCTATACCCCGTCCTATAAAGGCAAGCATACCATATGCCTTCTTCACGACCTTCTCCACCTGTGTTGCCACCTTCAAGGATTTGTGGACTTGCACACCTAGGTCCCTCTGTGTTTCTATACTCCTGATGACTCTGCCATTTATTGTATAACTCCTCCCTACATTAGTTCTTCCAAAATGCATCACTTCGCATTCATCCGGATTAAACGCCATCTGCCACCTCTCCACCCAATTTTCCAGCCTATGTATATCCTGCTGTATTGCCCGACAATGCTCTTCGCTATCCGCAAGTCCAGCCATCTTCGTGTCATCCGCAAACTTGCTGATTACACCAGTTACACCTTCTTCCAAATCATTTATATATATCACAAATAGCAGAGGCCCCAGTACAGAGCCCTGCGGAACACCATTGATCACAGACCTCCAGCTGGAAAAAGACCCTTCGACCACTACCCTCTGTCTCCTATGGCCAAGCCAGTTCTCCACCCATCTAGCCACTTCTCCTTGTATCCCATGAGCCTTAACCTTCTTAACCAACCTGCCATGTGGGACTTTGTCCTGTGAGTCTTGATTAAGATGCAAATATGTATGCAAAGCACAGAGAGATGTGAGAGCAATAGGATGATGAGAATAGCGCATTTAAAACTTCACCAATATTGACTGACATTGCCTTAATGTGACGTCATTAGACATGGTGGCATTTTTAAAGTGCATCCAGCAGAGATTGTTGTACCAGTGCGTAGATAGTCCGACTCGGGATGGGATAGTGCAAGACCTAATTCTCGGGAATGAAGCCGGGGACGTGTCGAAGTGTCTGTGTGAGCATTTTGGGAACAGTGACCACAGGTCTGTGAGTTTCAATGTAAAGGGATATGAATCCAGAAATCAAGTGTTTGAATTCGGTGAAGGCCGATTTCGATAATATTAGAATGGATCTGGCAAAGGTACACGGGAAGCAGCTACTTGCAGGTAAATCTACATGTGGAAAGTTGATAGTGACAGCACACTAAAAGGTTCCAGGCCCTTCAGCAGTATAAAGAATATCGGGGATGTTGAAGAAATAAATTCGGAGGACAAGGATGGGCCACGAAATTTCATTGGCAGATAACTTAATCCTGACATGCGTGAGGTGATGCATTTTGGGAAGTCAAATAAGGTAGGATACGTGTAATTAACGGTTGGGGCCTATGGCGTATTGAGGATCTAAGGGATCTTGGTGCACAAGTCCATACATCCCTGAAGGTGGCAGAACAGGTAGTTAGCGTGGTGAACAAGGCATATGGAAAACTTGACTTAATTAGCTGTGACGTAGAATATTTGATTTGATTTGATTTGATTTGATTTATTATTGTCACATGTATTAACATACAGTGAAAAGTATTGTTTCTTGCATGCTATAGAGACAAAACATACCGTTCATAGACAAGGAAACGAGAGAGTGCAGAATGTTATGTTACAGTCATGGCTAGGATGTAGAGAAAGATCAACTTAATGCAAGGTAAGTTCATTCAAAACTCTGACAGCAGCAGGGAAGAAGCCGTTCTTGAGTCGGTTGGGACGTGACCTCAGACTTTTGGATCTTTTTCCCGAAGGAAGAAGGTGGAAGACAGAATGTCCGGGGTGTGTGGGGTCCGTAATTATGCTGGCTGCCTTGCCGAGGCAACGGGAAGTGTAGACAGAGTCAATGAATGGGTCGCTGTTTTGCGTGATGGATTGGGCTACGTTCACGACCTTTTGTAGTTCCTGGCAGTCTTGGGCAGAGCAGGAGCCATACCAAGTTGTGATACAACCAGAAAGAAGCTTTCTAAGCTGCATCTGTAACAGTTGGGAAGAGTCGTAGCTGACATGCCATATTTCCTTAGTCTTCTGAGAAAGTGGAGACGTTGGTGGGCTTTCATAACTATAGTGTCCGCATGGGGGGACCAGGACATGTTGTTGGTGATCTGGACATTTAAAAACCTGAAGCTCTCGACACTTTCTACTTCGTCCCTATTCATGTAGACAGGGGTATGTTCTCCTTTACGCTCGCTGAAGTCGATGACAATCTCCTTCGTTTCCTGACATTTAGGGAGAGATTATTGTTGCCGCACCAGTTCACCAGATTCTCTATCTTATTCCTGTACTCTGTCTCGACATTGTTTGAGATCCGACGGTGGTGTCGTCAGCAAACTTGAATATCGAATTGGAGGGCAATTTCGCCACACAGTCATTGGTGTATAAGGAGTATAGTAGGGGGCCGAGAACACAGCCTTGTGGAGCACCTGTGTTGAGGATGATCGTGGAGGATGTGTTGTTGCCTATGCTTACTGATTGTGGTATGTGAGTTCGGAAGTTCAGGATCCAGTCCCAGAGGGAGGTGCCAAGGCCCAGGCTACGGAGATGAGTTTCGTGGGAATAATAGTGTTGAAGGCTGAGCTGCAGTCACTATATAGGAGTCTGACATAGGTGTCCTTGTTATGCAGGTGTTCCAGGGTTGATTGCAGGGCCAGATAAATTGCTTCTGCTGTGGACCCGTTGCAGCGGTAGGCAACAGTGGATCCAGGTAGTCCGAGAGGCTGGAATTGAATCATGCTATGGCTAACCTTTCGAAGCACTTCATAATGATGAATGTCAGAGCCACCGGCCGATAGTCATTAAGGCACGCTGCTTGGTTTTTCTTAGGTACCGGGATGATGGTTGTCTTCTTGAAGTATAAAGGGACCTCAGATTGTAGTAAAGAGAGGTTGAAGATGTCTGTGAATACATCCGCCAGCTGATCTGTGCAGAATCGGAGTGCACGTCCGGGTACCCGATCCAGACCAGTTGCTTCCCATGGGTTGCTTTCCATGGGTTGCGTTCCATGTGTTGACTTTCAAGAAAGCTGCTCTGACATTTATAATGGTGGCGCCCGATAGAGGTTCATCCAGGATTTCCAGTGTGGATGGCCTGCTCTCGCTGACCTCTTGCTCAAAACGGGCATAGAATGCATTGAACTCATCAGGGAGGGGTGGGTTGGAGCTGACGATTTTATATGCATTCGTCTTGTAGCCTGTTATGTCTTGCAGACCTTTCCATAGTCGGCGGGGGTCGGTGTGGCTAGCCTCCGATTCTAGCTTGGTCCGGTATTGCCTTTTGGAATCTTTGATGGATCTCCTTAGATCGTATCTGGCTCGTTGTCACCTGACTTGAACGCCTCAGACGTGAAACAGGGAGGACTTAGTGCAGCTTAAATAAATATTGGTTAGGCCACAGATGAGTTATTGAGTGCAGTTCTGATCGCCACACTATCATGAGGACGTGATTGCACTGGAAAGGGTGTATGGGAGTTTCAGCAGGATTTTGCCTGGAATAGAAGATTTCAGCTGTGAGGGGAGACTGAATAGGCTCGTTTTGTTTTCGAAGGAACACAGCAGGCTGAGGTGGATCTGATAGACGTACACATAATTATGAGATGCAATGATAGGTAGATCGTTAGTATACTTTCCCCATGGCGGGAGTGTCTAAGACTAGAGAACATAAGTTTAAGGAGAGAAGCAAGTTGTTTAGGGGGTTTATGAGAAACAAAAACATGCTGTGAAACATGCAGCCTGAGAGGGTGATCGGGGCATGTACTCTCGCAGCATTTAGGAATTATTTGCACAATAACTTGAATCCCCACGGCAAAGTCGGCTATTGACCAAGTGCTACTAAATGCAATTACCATAGATTGGCATTTGATGGTCATGGTGTCTCTATGTTGTGTGACTCTATGGCTCTAAGACTTTATGTGAATGTACACTGAACTCCACCAGCCAATGACCTGACCAATCTACCAAATTTTCAAAGGCCAAATATATTGGGATTTTCAGAAAGATTTTGATAACACAAGAGGTTAGTGAATAGAATTAAAGTGAGTGGGAATCGGTAAAAATTACTGGCATAGATTGAGAACAGTTTAACGAACGACACCGAGCTTACGACAAATGGGTGATTGACAAGTTAGCGGACTGTGACTGGTTCTTTAATTTAAGCCTCCCCGTTGTTTATCATGAGGATCAGGACCCGGGATCCCAGCTACTCACATTCAGTATCAATGATGTGAAACTTTAAATGTAATATTTACGAGTTTTCAGGTGATATGGAAGTAAATGAAATTGTGGTTGTGAGGAAGAGGTAAAGACACCTCTATGTGATTTGGAATTAATGGCTGAATTAATGGCGAGAGGACACCTGAAGTGTTAGGTGCAGTTATGGTTTGCTTACCTAAGGAATGCTGTGCTTGTCAGACAGGAAGTTCAAATTGGGTACACCAGATTAACACCTGGGATGGAGGGATTGTCTTCGAGGGAGGATTAAACAAACCGCGTCTTTGTTCGATGTAATTTAGAAGAACGAGAGGTGATCCCCTGCTCTAGACTTTACAGCCAGTCTGTCCATCTTTGTCGGAATGTTATGTTTCACTTAGCTCCCCTCTCATTCTTCTAAATTTCAATGAAGACAGATACAACCGACTCTATCTTTGCGCATATGACAAGCCTGCCATCCCATGAATCAGTCTGGAGAACGTCTGGTTGCATTCCCTCTATGGTAACTATATCATTTCTTAAATATTAGGACCAAACAGCACTCATTTCTCCAGGTGTGGCCTCACCAATGCACTATACAGTAGCAGTAGGGCGTCATTGTTCCTGAACTAAGTTCCTCCTGCAATGAAGGCAAAAATGCCATTTGTCTTCCTGACTACAAGCTGTGATTGCTGGGAAAGGACCTAATAGAGAAATGGTCAGCAGTAAAATATTACATTGCGACGAAGGTAATATTCACAATGGCAATCACCAATGCAGTAATAATTCAGACAGAGTGTCAAGCAGCATTTACAGTTAATCAAACTGTGGTGCAATAAATTGAGCCAGGGCTTTGAATCGTATTATTAAAATATGGTCCATATTAATTGAAATTGAGAGGGACTAGTGTGAGGATTACTCATACATAATTGTAATAAACGAGATCGTCCAGTGATGTGTTTACACTGGAACACTCAAGAAATGGAAGCAGGAGAGGTCACCAGACACTTCAAGCCGGGCGCTCCATTCAGTAAGATAATGATTGATCTATGTTGACTTCAACTCCTTTCCGTTGTCATTTCCCCATCACTCTCTATTCCCCAATCTATCAAATATATTTCCACTTCCACTTTCATTATTTCTAATGACCCAGCCTCCACTACCCCATGGAGCAGAGAAATCCAGAGATACACCATCCTCTGCGTGAAGAAATTTCTACACAGCCCATTTTAATTGACCTGCTCTTTATCTTGTAGCTATGTCCCCTTGTTCGAGACTCTCTCATTGGTGAAAACATCTTACCAGCTACCCTATCAAAACGCCTCAAATTCCGAGGAATACACAATTTAGTCTCTCTTGGCAGGACAACTCTCTGATCCAAGGAATTATCTGGGGAATCTCTGCTGGACTACAAAACCTCCCAATGTGTTAACGCTTTTGCAACAAAATGTTTTTTCCCTCATTAACAGCGTGTTAGACCTGCCTGCTAGCTTTTTGTGATTCCTGCACTAGAACACCTAGGGCCCGGTCCATTTAGTCTCTCTCTCCATTTAGATAATAATCTGCCCTTTTATTCCTCTTAATGAAGAGCATCTCCTCACACTTGCCCACATTAAACTCCATTTGCCAGGTTTTCGCCCAGACACCTACTCTATCTATCGCCCTTTTCAGAATCACAATATCCTCATCAGAACATAGCCTTGCACCTTGCACCTTTCTTCGGCAAATTTGTATAGGTTACATTCTGTTTCAGCCGATTTCAATCCATGCTCACAGACTTCCTCCAATTCCATTGTCGTTTACTTGATGCACCATCCTCCTAAGCAACACCATTGCAAATGTTCATACAATGCCCAGACTGTCATAACTGAGAGAGATCTAGTGCTGTGTTTACTCATAGATGCATTAGATTGCAATTTTGAACAGTGTTTTCTCACACAAGACCTAGATTGTAATCATTGAGAAGATCTAGTGACTATCAAATACATTCAATGACTTGGCCTTCACAGCTTTCAGTGGTACATGTTTCCAGTTTCACCATCCTGAGTGAAGATATTTCCACTGATCTCAGACCTAAATGGCCTTCCCCGTATTCAGAGACTGGAACCCCTTTGTTCCAGGCTCCATGCAGCCAGTAATTCCTGCAGTAGTCTGTCCAGCCGTATCGGAATTTTACACCTTTAAATTAGATCCGCTCTCATTCTGAAAAAATCCAGTGAATACAGGGCCAGTCGAACAAATCTGTCCTCATACGACAATTTTGCCATCCCATGAATCAGACTGGTGAACCGTCTCAGCAGTCCCGCTCTGGCAGATATGTGCTAATACTCTGTTTCTCTCCCCACAGATGCTGGCAGACCTGCTTCGTATATTCACATTTTCTATTCCCGTATCTGAGGAGCCGTGAATGGTATTGAATGTGGTGCAATCATGAGTGAACAACCCACTTCTGACCTTATGATGAAGGGAAGGTCATTGATGAAGAATCTGAAGTTGGCTGGGCCGAGGACAATAACTCTGAGGAACTCCTGCGGCAATGTCCGGGACTGAGAGAATTGCGTTTGAGATAATCAGCACATTGGCGGATCGGTTGAAAAGGGGAGGATGCTGAGTTAAGGTACATAACGACAAAACGAACATGAGGATTTTTATTTTAATATTGTGAGTGGCTAGAATCTAGAATGCACATCCCGAGATTGTGGTAGAAGCACGTTCAATCAGGAACTTCAAGAGAAATTTGAATGGGAATCTGAAGGGAAAATATTTACAGGGTTAAGGGAAGAGAAGCACATCAGACCAACCATGGCATTATCGAGGGTAGCAGCAGAATTGAAGGGCAGAATAGCCTAATACGTTTCCTATAATTTTTTGCTACCACTCTACAAGACATTGGGAAGGCCACAATTGGCGTACTGCGTAAAATTCTGGTCTCCCTGCTGTAGAAAAGATGGTAGTAAACTTGAAGATGTAGACAAGATTTACAAGAATGTTACCGGGCCTGGAAGGATTTGATTCTAAGGAGAGGCTGGATAGGCTGGGAACTTTTACACTGGAGCGTATAATGATAAAGGATGACATTATAGAGCTTTATAAAGTCATGAGGGGCATGGATAAGCTGAGCAGCCAATGCATTTTCCCCCAAGGGTGGGGCAAACCAGAACCAAAAGGCGTAGAATTAAATTAAGAGGAAGTATTTAAAAGGGGCCTGAGGGGAAACGTTTTCAGACAGAGGTGCGTGTATCGAATGAGTTAAAAGGGAAGGTGGTAGAGGTGGGTACAATCACAACATTTAAAATAAATTTGTATAGGTAGATGAATGGGAGAAATTTAGAGGTATATCAGCTACATGCAGGCAAATGGGAGTTGTTCCATTTAGCAAACTTGGTCAGCATGGACGACTTGGGCCGCAGGACCTGTTTCCTTGCTCCATATCTCTATGACTCTATTCCTTATGCTCTGCATGGTACCTTCAAGGCCATTGCCCTCAGATTTGCAGCAACAGTACCCAGCACTCGCCATCGCAATCGCTTCCTCTCTCTCTCTCTCTTCAACTCTCAAATCATTGCTATCCTCCCCCTCTCTCTTATTCTCCCTCCATTTCAAGCCTGTCTCTCTTCCTCTCTGATATTCTCTCCAGGTGGTTGGAGGAGAACAGGCAATGGGATTCGTTTGGGGATTGATACAGGTCTATGTGGAGAACGTGGGGCAGTGGGATCAGTTTTGGGATTGATAGAGGATTATTGGGAAAGGGGAGGATAGTGGGATCTGTTTCGAGCGCTCTCCACACTCATTCTCCCCATTAATTCTCTCTCCCCCTCACTCACTCTCCCCATCTTTCTTTCTCCCCTTCAATTTTTCTGCCCATCACTATCACTGGTGCAAGGGACTGAGGGGCCGACTCCCCCCTAATTCAGATGTTTGTGTGCAGGGAGGGACCTCTTCTAAGGAAAATGAAAAGAGCTGATGAAGTGCAACTTTCTTTCTGCTGTATGGGGTGTGCGGGTCTTTGGGACATTGGCTCTCAATGTTTAGTATTTTAGGCTTTTATGGGTGGAATTCAGGAACATTTTGCCACACCAGGTGTGGTTTTGTTTTGGAAAAAGCTTCTGCAAAATGGAAATTGATGCTCAGTCAATAATTAATGCTTAAACCCGAGGCTGAGAAATTTAATTTTCACAGAGGAAAGACAGTTTAAACTAAACGGGACAATGTTAAAATCGATGCAGGAACAGAGAGGCCTGGGATTTCATGTCATTTCTTCATTTTAGAGATACATTTTGCTGCCTAGGATCTGCCAGTTGAAACTGTTTTTCACGTCCTGAAAAAAGTGTTCACAATTGATTTGGTAAATGTGCAAAGCTGAAACACTTGGATCGTGGAATTGGAGGCTATTCTCAAACAGATTTAGGCATCTTTGAATGGGAGATTCAGGGATTGGTTATTGTGGAAGCTGTGAATTTTTCACAGAGAATGAAATCAAATACCAATTTCTCGCATTTCCAAGTCTCCATACGCATGAAGTGAGGCAAAGAAAGTGTAATATACAGAGCGTCAGATGCCAAAGACCAACAACATCGAAGTTGTGAGTCACTCTCCTTTTTCAGAAAGTGAATGTGTATGTTTGAAACTTTAATCCTGGGGTAATAATTGAACATGTCCAATCCAACACTTTGCTGTTGTGAATTTGAGTACTGAATTTTCTAAAATGTATTCTGTCACCATTTGAATAACACTTTAGTGTTCTGTTTCATCCGTCCAGAATGGATAAATTCACATTTATCTACATTATACTATTTTTATCTATATTACATTGCCTTTCCATTGTGTATTTGGCCACGCACACAACTTGTTTAAATCACCTTGAAGCCACACACACACACGCACACACACACACGCGCAAACACGCACACAAACGCACACACACATACACACACATTCACACATTTGTGAGGGTTGTTCAGGGGTATTTGGACAACTGTCAATAGTCAAGGATACGGCAGATGGAATATAATGTGGGTAATTGTGAAGTTTTCCACTTCGGTAAATGCAGGAAAGCAAAGTAATTATTCAGTGGTGTAAGATTGGAAAGTGTTGATGTCCAGAGAGTGTAGGGTGTCCTTGTTCATGGGACTCTAAAAGCTAGCAAGCAGGGACAGCAAGAATTTATCAAGGGTAATGGTCCGTTGGCCTTCACACAAGGGGATTTGTGTACAGCAGTAAAGATGTCTTGCTGCAATTTACAGAACCTTGGCCAGACCACACCTGGAGCAATTTGTACAGTTTTGGTCTCCTCATTTCAGTAAGGATATGCTTACATTAGAAATCTGGATTAAATTTTATTTTCTCATTGTGACATATAAAGTTTCCACTTTCAAAAGACAGAAGCTTCAGAAACATCGCAATGGGAGGGTCACTGGGATTTGAACTGGAATCCTCAGATGTGAATTCCTTCAGTTAGAACGTTCGAAATCATTAATTCACATTCAATTCAAATTATGATTTAATTTCATGAAATTATATTGTCCCCAACTGTTGTCTGTTAACTCCCCTTTCAACTCATCAATCTTTCCTTCTCCCCATCTGTTCGTCCCTTACACAGTTTCTCACTCCCTCAACCCTTTGCTCCTTCCCCCTCACACTCTCTCCCTTCACACCCTAACCACCTTCTCTCGCTCCTCATTCTCCCCCTCACTCTCTCCCCCTTTTTCTCTCTCCCCGCACACTCTGCCCCAGCTCTCTCCCGGTCAGACTCTTTCCCCCTCACCCCACTTCCCCTCGATGGATTCCCCCTAGCTCTATCCCGCCACACTCTCTCCGTCTCACTCTCTCTCCGCTCACTCTTTCCCTCTTCACTCTATTCCCGCACTATCCGTCGCCTCACAGTCGCCCCTCAC
Organism: Mustelus asterias; assembly: GCF_964213995.1. NCBI lineage: Eukaryota > Metazoa > Chordata > Chondrichthyes > Carcharhiniformes > Triakidae > Mustelus > Mustelus asterias. The sequence continues at coordinate 720,707 of NW_027590109.1, forward strand.
TGTCCGCCCTTACTCTGTCTCCCATCACACCCACGTGTGCAGACACATGCACACACAAACGCACTGAGACAGACAAACGCACATACACACATACACACACACACATGCGCGCACACACACACACACACACACAAACACACTGGGCACACACAGGTGTACACACAGAAACACACATTGACACAGACAGACACATACATAGACCGAAATACACATAGGTCCCCACACACACACACACACAAACACATACAAGCAAACATAAACACACACAAACACTGTCTCCGCTCACTCTTTCCCTCTTCACTCTATTCCCGCACTATCCGTCGCCTCACAGTCGCCCCTCACTGTGTCTCCTCACTCTGCCTCTCGTCACACCCACGTGTGCAGACACATGCACACACAAACGCACTGAGACAGACAAATACACATTATCAAACACACACACACACACACACACTGCGAGCACACACACACACAAGCACCTATATATACACACACACACACACACATGGAACACACGCACACACACACAAATACACACACGGGGCGCACACAGGTGTACACACATAAACACACACTGACATATAGACACTGGAGCGAGCACACACACGAACACGACCATACACACAAACACACATTTCGACAATCACACACACACGCACACACACAAAGATACATGCACACAGGCAATCACACACACTGCGACACATGGACACACACACTGAGGCACACACATGGATACTGGGAAACACACACAGGCACATGCAGGTGGGCATACGCATACAGGGACACACACACATACACACACACACACACACACACACATGCAGGCAGAAATACACACACCGACACTGAGACAAGCACACATGAACATATACACACACCCACATATACACCTCAACACACAGAGCATACTGAAACACACACACTGATATTGAGCCAAACACACAGAAACAAGCTGCACGCACAAACACAGATACACAAGCACACGCAGGCATACACAAACATATGCAGACACACACACACACAGGCACTGATACACACACACAGATACGCGCAAGCACAGACAGAGACACATACACAAACGCACATGCAAACACACTCGTTCACATACACACACACCCAGACACATTCACACAGACACAGACCGACACATACACAAAAACACACACAAGTACACATCAACACACACAGCCACATCGACAGACATGCACGCATGTACAATTGGGCACACAGAGGCACACGCATGCACGCCCACTCGCACTCACACAAACACATGTGTACCACAGAAAAACGCACACACACACTGGGTCACACACAGGCACATGCACGCACACGCACACACACTGGGGCACACATATAGACAGATAGACACACACAAATTGGGACACACACACTCACACACACATAGACAATCGCGTTAATACAGGCACATGCAAACACAAACACGCACATACGGTGACAGCCACATGCACATGCACACATGAACACATACGCAGGCACATACATCCAAACTCACGTGAACACATGTGAATAGTCAAACACACGTAGAGATACAAACATAGACACGCACGCTGGGTGACACACACGGCCACACACACTGACACACACATACATGAACACGCAGGTACGCATATACAGATACACATTCTGACACTGAGAGACACACAAACATGCGTACACACACACATACACACACACACACCCCTACCTCTGTGTCTGTGGGCATTTTCCCAAGTCTGGATAAGTCCCTTCAGTCCCTGAAAGGGTAAACGTCCCTCATGAAAAGCGTGATGACTTTTTAAATCAACATGCCTGCTGCACAGCAAGATCCCACAATTTACAGTCGGCAGTGTGGACTGGTTTTTAAATCTGGTCAATGTTTGTACAGAGGCAAAAAGCGAGGTGGAGAGAGGCTGAGACAGCGATATCCACAGCCCGGGGTCCTCTGAATTTAATGGAGACTCCGTTCCCCATTGAGACCCCAAATACATTACTCACAGCTTCTTTGTTTCTCTCTCTGACTCTAACCCACAATCTGCAGCCGTTTCTATCTCTGTCCCTCTAACTCACTTTTCCTGTATCCTTCAATCTGTTTCTGCAACATTACTATCATGTTGGAATCCGCACAATTGTCGTCGACACACAGTAAGATCCCAAAAGCAACAGCATGCTGAGAGCTAAAAAAAATCCCCTCGCCCTCTCTCTCAGGTTCCACCGAGAACCTGAATTTCTGCTCTGGTCAAGTATAGGAACCGTTTAAATCAATACATTCAGGAGACTTTCTTTCTGATCTCTTTATGCTGGGTTATGTCACGTTCACGTTTTGTCCTTCGCTGCCTTCTCCTCGCCCTTTTTGACCTACTCTGACCAGTATAGCTCTAGTTCTCCCGCTTTTTGCCTGAGCCGTTCACGTCTTCCTGAGGCAGTTCAGTCCTGCAAACAATTTCTTTTCACTTCCTCCCGTGGTCACATCTTGCTCCTCATTACCTGGATATTTGTCATGTTGCTTTTCACTGGGCCACCTTATCCTTGTTCCTTATGCACTGGAAAGTTGGGTTACTTTAAACTGTTGTTTTAATCAATGTACTGAGCAATCGATACAAACGGATATATCAACATTTTCTTTAACTCTGCTCTGAAGTTGGGCTGAGTCGCCATATAAATAAAGGTATTTGTGCAACAGCTTAAATTCCGAAGCATATAGGCGACTGCCTCAAAGATATCATAGTTGTTAGCATGGAAAATGTGTTCTGGCACATCAAGCGTATACAAAAGATAGAATGACCGCAAAATGAAGAAGTTGCTGTCTCTGGCGAAGAGTAAAATAATAGGCATCTTTCTACTCTCCATCTCTGGGTCACAGTGTTTGTCTCCAATACTATGACCCTTCAACAACTTGCGAGCTCGGCTGGCCATTAAAATGGGTCGGAAAATCAGAACGTTAAGGATCAGAATTACAGCGATTGGAATCTTTGGCGTTAATGTTGTTGAAAACTTTGTGAACCCCTGCAATCTAGGGTGAGTATAGTAGATTATCTTAATGGAAAAGAGCCACGATACATTGTTGACTATTTTACTCGGTTCATATCTAAAGTCCCTGGGGATCTTTTTCGACAGAGCAGAATGGTTGTTGTTGCAATCATAACAGCCACAGTTTTATTGGTACAATATTTAGCTTTCAGCTTCTGGGAATCAATGGCGACAAAGCGATCAAAACTGAACATGATGGTGAACCAGACAGAACAGTCTATGGCTGCACAGAGAAGGCAATCGACAGCACTGCACACAGAGGTCAAGTCCAGGAAATACCCTGGGTAATAAGAGAAATTGAAGCGCCTCTGTATGATCTCAGTGATAATGACAATCACTGATCCCCGGCTGCCATGGCATCAGGTAGCGAGTGATGTAGCTGGAGAGACACACTTTCCCCGTAAATTAACTGCAGAAAGGGAAGGGAACAGAGGATGGAAATGGCACAGCAACTATTGTTAACATATTATGGCGTAGGCGGGCCCTTGATAAGACCAGCGCGTATTGTGAAATTTCAGTTGCCCGTGAGAAGGTGATTCGCCTTCTTGAACTGAGAGTGAGGTGGGTGAGGGTGGGACGGGGGGAGGGGGGATTAACATATAAGACTTCAAACGGAGGATGCAGGGGTCCTGTAAGTGGATTATTTGTTTAGTATTGGTTACTTGAGAATTACAGTCTCCGCTACTATAAGTGAATGTTAACACTTCATTTGATGATACATATGACCTATATCGCCAAGCATAAATCATCCCCCACCATGAGCCCCATTCTTCCTCTTACTACTTGTAATTCAATCTGTGAAATTCTCTCATAGCAAGAAGCCAACATGTTATCCTCCTCCCTCGTTGCTTCTCTTATTTGATTTGTTTATAAGTTCTCTTGTCTTTGTATAGTGAGTCTGCTCCTTAGTCGTGTTAACTTCCTGGATCCTTTCTTTTTCTTATTAAATTTAATCGCTGTCATTTTCGATATTCAATGAGCTCTCTAATTGTTCTCTCTGCCTTTGCTTGGAATGTACATTGACTGTGGCCAAATTATCTCTGAGATGATGATGGCCCATTCCTGAGGTGCTGCTTCCATTGTCTACAGTCCAACTCGAAAGAATGCAGATAAGATTTACTTGGATGTTACCGGGACTTGATGGTTTGAGTTATAAGAAGAGGCTGGATAGGCTGAGACTTCTTTCTCTGGAGCGCAGGAGGCTCAGGGGTGAACTTGTACAAGTCTATAAAATAATGAGGGGCATATATCTGCGAGATAGTCAATATATATTCCCAAAGGTAGGGGAGTCTAAAACTAGAGGGCATAGATTTAAGGTGAACGGGGAAAGATCCAAGAGGATCCAGAGGGGCATTTTCTTTCACACAACGGATGGCGAGTGTCTGAAACAAGCTGCTAGAGGTAGTAATAGAGGCAGGTCCAAGTTTACCTTTCAAGAAGCGTTTAGACAGTTCTCTGGGTAAGATGGGTACAGAGGGATATGGGCCAAACGTGGGCAATCGGGACTAGCTTAGCGGGTAAAAAAAGAGGCGGCATAGACAAGTTGAGCCGAAGGGCCTGTTTCCTGCTGTAAACCTATTTGATTGTATGACTCTATGTGCTCATCTTCGGCAGGAGTGAAAAGGCAGACCTGCGAGGGATACTCGAGGGCAAATGAGGGGTCGAAAGGCATCGAACCGTACTGTATCGAGGCAAATCAGAGTGGATAAATCCCCAGGACCGGACAGGGTAATCCCACGGACCTTGAGGGAAGCTAGTGTTGAACTTGCAGGTGCCCTGGCAGACATATTTAAAATGTCAGTATTCACGGGGGAGGTGCCGGATGATTGGAGGGTGGCTCATGTTGTTCCGTTGTTTAAAAAAGGTTCCAAAAGAAATCCGGGAAATTATTGGCCAGTAAGTTTGACGTCGGTGGTGGGCAGGTTATTGGAAGGTGTGATAAGGGATAGGATCTACAAATATTTGGATAGACAGGGACTTATTAGGGAGAGTCAACATGGCGTTGTGCGTGGTAGGTCATGTTTGACCAATCTATTAGAGTTTTTCGAGGAGGTTACCAGGAAAGTGGATGAAGGGAAGGCGATGGATGTTGTCTACCTGGATTTCAGCAAGGCCTTTGACAAGGTCCCTCACGGGAGTTTAGTTAGGAAGGTTCAGTCGCTGGGTATACATGGGGAGGTAGTAAATTGGATAAGACACTGGCTCAATGGAAGAAGCCAGAGAGTGGTTGTGGAGGATTGCTTCTCTGAGTGGAGGCCTGTGACTAGTGGTGTGCCGCAGGGATCGGTGTTGGGTCCATTGTTGTTTGTCATCTATATCAATGATCTGGATGATAATGTGGTAAATTGGATCAGCAAGTTTGCTGATGATACAAAACTTGGAGGTGTAGTGGACAGTGAGGAAGGTTTTCAAAGCTTGCAGAGGGATTTGGACCAACTAGAAAAATGGGCTGAAAAATGGCAAATGGAATTTAACGCAGACAAGTGTGAGATATTGCACTTTGGAAGGACAAACCAAAGAAGAACGTACAGGGTAAATGGTAGGACTCTGAAGAGTGCAGTTGAACAGAGGGATCTGGGAATACAGGTTCAGAGTTCCCTAAAAGTGACGTCACAGGTGGATAGGGTCGTAAAGAGTGCCTTTGGTACATTGGCCTTTATAAATCGGAGTATCGAGTATAAAAGTTGGAGTGTTATGGTAAGGTTATATAAGGCATTGCTGAGGCCGAGTTTGGAGTATTGTGTACAGTTTTGGTCACCTAGTTACAGGAAGGATGTAAATAAGATTGAAAGAGTGCAGAGAAGGTTCACAAGGATGCTGCCGGGACTTGAGAAGCTGAGTTACAGAGAGAGATTGAATAGGTTGGGACTTTATTCCCTGGAGCGTAGAAGATTGAGGGGAGATTTGATAGAGGTGTATAAGATTTTGATGGGTATAGATAGACTGAATGCAAGCAGCCTTTTTCCGCTGAGGCGAGGGGAGAAAAAAACCAGAGGGCATGGGTTAAGGGTGAAAGGAGAAAAGTTTAAAGGGAATATTAGGGGGGGCTTCTTCACGCAGAGAGTGGTGGGAGTGTGGAATGAGCTGCCGGAAAACTTGGACGGGTTCATGAATGAGAGGGGTGTGGAGGGATATGGTCCAAGTGCAGGTCAGTGGGACTAGGCATAAAATGGTTCGGCACTGAAAAGAAGGGCCAAAAGGCCTGTTTCTGAGCTGTAATTTTCTATGGTTCTATGGTTCTATGGTCACAGCCAGCAGGTAAGTGGTTGACTGTGAACGGTAAGAAATTTTTCTTTTTTTTGACATTGTAGTGTTGCTGTTTTACACTAAAATAGTGTCTCCCTGTAATTTTGTTAGTTTCTTAAGATTATTTTCAGTCGTAACAAGTATCAATAAGGAAGAGTCCGAGAGAATTGGATATAATCTGAAACACAACATCATTCAAATTTTTAATTTAAATGGTGAGACATGGCAGGAGTGCTCCCAGCTGTGGTTTGCTCCTCTTGCTCCCTGTGGCAGGCTGGGGGCAGTTCCAGTCCGCTTGGTCAGCACGTGTGCAGGACGTGACTCCAGCTACAATTCCTGGAAGCTCGAGTTTCAGAGCTGGAGCGGCGGCTGGAGACACTGTGGAGCATCCGCAATGCAGAGAGTATCGTGGATCGCACAAATAGAGAGGTGGTCACACTGCAGGTTCAGACTCCGCAGGCAGGAAGGAATGGGTGTCCAACAGTACAAGAGAGATAGGCAGGTATTGCACGAATCTCCTGCGGCCACTCCCCTGCAGACAGTTATACCGTTTTGGATAGTGTTGAGGGGAATGACCTCTCAGGGGAAAGCAGCAGCAGCCAAACTCGTTGGACCACGATTGGTTCTTCTGCAGATGGTAGGGGTAAAAAGCCTGTTAGTGCAAAAATTATAGGGCACTCAATTGTAAGGGCGTTCCAGTGGCCGCAAACGAGACTCCAGGATGGTGTGTTGCCTGCCTGGTGCCAGGGTCAAGGATGTCTCGAAGCAGGTGCAGGATATTCTGGGGGGTGGGGGTGGGTGGGGGGATGAACAGCCAGTGGTCGTGGTACATATCGTACAAACGGCATTGGCTAAAAAAGGTATGAGGTCCTAAAGGCAGACACAGGGAGATAGGAAGAAAGTTAAGAAATTGGACCTCAACAGTAGTGATCTCAGGATTACTACCGGTGCCACATGCTAGTCAGAATCGTAATGACAGGATATATCGGATGAATACATGGCTGAAAATATGCTGTCAAGTGGAGGTTTTCAGATTCCTGGGGCATTGGGACCGGTTCTGGGAGAGGTGGGACCTGTACAAATTGGATGGGTTACACCTGGGCAGAATTGGGACTGATGTCCTCGGGGAACTGTTTTCGAGAATGGTTGAGGAGGGTTTACACTTAAATGCCTGGGCGGTGGGAATCTATAGAAGCAGTCAGAGGAGGGGGCAAGAACAAAAACAAAAGGTAGAAAAGGGAATACGAAAAGTGATAGCCAGATAAACAAAGGGCAAAATTGAAACTGGGATATTGAGAAAAATATTGGAGCCGAGACTAACGGTGTTAAAAAATACAAACTTAAAGGCTCTGTGCCTTAATACGGGGAACATTTACAATACGGTGGATCAACTAAATATGCAGAAAGATGAAAAACAGCACGATATGATTGGAATTACAGAGACGTGGCTGCAGGGTGACCAGTGGTGGGAACTGAATGTCCCACTGTATTCAATATTTAGGAAGGACAGGCAGAAAGGAAACGGTGGTGGAGTGGCACTGCTCGAAAGAGGAAGTTAACACAATAGTGAGGGAGGATATTAGCTGACAATGTGGAGCCTGTATTGTTAGAAGTGAGAAATACCAAAGGGCAAAAAGCATTATTGGGTGTCATATATAGACCCCAAACTGCAGTGGCGATGTTGGGAATGGCATTAAGCAGGAAATTAGAGATGAATGATGAGGGAATATCGGTGATCATGGGTGATTTTAATCTACATTTGGATTGGGCAAATCAAATTAGCTACAATTCCGAAGAGGACGCATTCCTGGAGTACACAAATGGTTTTCTTGACCAATATGTTGAGGAACCAACTTGAGAGCAGGCCATCTTAGACAGGATACTGTGTAATGAGAAGGGAATCTTGCTGTGCGAGACCCCTTGGGGATGTGCGACCATAGCATTAAAGAATTTATTGTCAAGGTGGAGACTGAAGTAGTTGATTCGCTGACGAGAGTGCCGAACCTTCACAAAGGAAACTATGAAGATATGAGGCGTGAGTTGGCCTTGATAGATTGGGGAGAGTTGCTTAAACGGATGAAAGTGGATAGGCAATGGCAAACATTCAAGGAACACATGGGGGAACTGCAGCAGCTGTTTATTACAGTCTGGCAGAAAAGCAAAATGGATAAGAGGGCCAATCCATGGTTTACAAAGGGAACTAGAGATAGTATCTGGTCCAACGAAGAAGCATACATATTGGCGAAGAAAAATAATAGGATTGAGAACAGGTTAGAATTCAGCAAAGAAAGATCAAGGGATTGATTAAGAAGGGGAAAATAAAGCACGGAAGTAAGCTTGCAGGGAACATAAAGACTGACACTAACAGTTCATATAGATACGTGAAAAGAATGAGGTTGGTGAAGGCAAAGGTACAGAGGGAAACGGGGGAATGTATATCACGGGGCAAAGAAACGGCTGAGCAATTCAATACATATTTTGGTTTTGCCTCCGCAAAAGAGGACTCAAATCTGACACCAGAAATGTTGGAGAATGCAAGATTCAGTGAGACGGAAGAACTGAGGGTGATCAATATCAGTAAAGAAATGGTGCTGGGAAAATTGGTGGGATTGAAGGCGGATAAATCCCAGGGCCTGATATTATACATCCAAGGGTGCTTCAGGAAGTGGCTCCAGAAAGAGTAGGTGCATTGGTGATCAACTTCCAGCATTCTATAGTTTCTGGAACAGTCCCTGCAGATTGGAGGGTAGCTAATGTTACTCCAATATATAAAAAGGGAGGTAGAGAGAAAACAGTGAATGAGTGACCAGTAAGCTTAACATCGATCGTGGGGCAAATCATAGAATCCATTATCAAGGACTTTATAGCGGAGCACGTAGAACACAGTGGCAGGATCAGACAGAGTCAGCATGGAACTATGATCTGTTGGAATTCTTTGAAGATGTAACTAGTGGAGATAACAAGGGGAGCCAGTTGATATGGCATATTTGGACTTTCAGAAAGCGTTTAACAAAGTCCCACATAAGAGATTATTGTGCAAGGTTAAAGCATATGGAATTGCGGGAAGTGTATTGAGATGGATAAAAACTTGTTGGCAGAGAAGAAACAAAGAGTAGGAATTCATGAGTATTTTCAAATTTGCAAGCAGTAACCAGTGGGGTACCACAGGGTTCGGTGCTGGGACCACAGTTATTCAAAATATATGCTAATGATTTGGATGAGGAAACAAAATGTAAAATTTGAAAGTTTGCAGACGATACTAAGTTCGGTGGGATGGGGAACTGTGACGAGGATGCATAGATCCTTCTACATGATCTGGACACGTTGGGTGAGTGGGCAAACCAATGGCAGATGCACTATGATTTGGATAAATGTGAAGTTTTTCATTTCGGAAACAAAAACAAGAAGGGAGACCACTACCTGATTGGCTGAAAATTGGGATCGTGGAGTGTGCAGCGGGACCTGGGCGTCCTTGTGCACCAGTCACTGAAGGTAAGCATGCAGGTGCAGCAGGTGGTAAAGAAGGCAAATGGTATGTTGATCTTCATTGCAAGAGATTTTGAGTACAGGAGAGGGATGTGTTGTTGCAATTATACAGGGCCTTGGTGAGGCCACACCGAGAGTATTGGTTGCAGTTTTAGTCTACTTTTCTGAGGAAGGACGTTCTTGCCCTCGAGGGAGTGCAGCGAACGTTCACCAGGCTGATTTCGGGGATGGTGGGACTGATGCATGATGAGAGATTGACTAGGTTAGAATTGTTTTCGCTGAAGTTCAGTCGAATGAGGGGGGATGTCATAGAGATTTATAAATTCTAACAGGACTAGACAGGGTTGATGCAGGGAGGAATTTCCGATGGTGGGGGAATCCAGAACCAGGAGTCACAGACTGAGGATTCGGGATGGATCATTTTGGACGGAGATGAGGAGACATTTCTTCACCAAAAACCAATGGCCAGCACGATTAAGGAAAAGTCACGAAATTAGCATTGGCCAGCACGATTAAGGAAAATCCCAAGGATTTTTATACATATATAAAGAGCAAGAGCGTAGTCAGGGAGAGGGTTGGCCCACCCAAGGACAAGAGAGGGAATCTGTGCGTGGAGCCAGAGGAAATAAGTGAGGTATTAAATGAGTATTTTGCGTCAGTATTCACTAAAGAGAAGGACTTGGTGGATGATGAGTCTGGGAAAGCCTGTGAGTCTGTGTATATAGTCTGAGTCATGTTGCGATCAAAAAGGAGGAGGTGTTGTGGTTGTTGAGAAACATTAAGGTCGACATGTCCCCAGGGCCTGATGGGATATACTCAAGAATACTGACAGAGGCAAGGGAGGAAATTGCTGGGGCCTTGAAATAAATCTTTGCAACCCCATTGGCTGCAGGGGAGGTCCCAGAAGATTGGCGAATAACCAATGCTGTTCCTTTGTTATGAAGGGTAGCAACAAAAATTCAGGTAATTACAGGGCGGTGAGCCTTACGTCAGTGTAGGGAAATTATTGGAGCGGATTCCTCGAGACAGGATTTAATCCCACTTGGAAATAAGTGGACGTATTGGCGAGAGGCAACATGGTTTTGTGAAGGGGAGGTCGTGTCTCACTAACTTTATCAAGTTTTTGGAGGAAGTGACGAAGATGATTGATAAGAGTAGGGCAGCAGATAGTGTGTACATTGACGTCAGTAAGGCCATTGACATGGTCGCTCATGGCAAACTGGTGCAGAAGGTGAAGTCGCATGGGATAACAAGTGAGCTGGCAAGGTGGATACAGAACTGGCTCTGTCATAGAAGACAGAGGGTAGAAGTGGAAGGGTGCGTTTCTGAATGGAGGACTGTGACAAGTGGCGTTCCTCAGGGATCAGTGCTGGGATTTTGCTGTTTGTAAGATATATAAATGATTTGGAGGGAAATGTAACTTGTTTGAATAGTAAATTGTAACTGGAGTGATTAGGAAGTTTGCAGAGAACACAAAGTTTGGTGGATTTGCGGATAGCGATGAGCACCATCGGAGGTTACAGCAGGATGTAGATCGGTTGGAGACTTGGGCGGAGAGATGACGGATGGAGATTAATCCGGACAAATGTGAGGAAATGCATTTTGGAAGGTCTAATACAGAGAGAAATATACTGTAAATGGCAGAAACCATTAGAGTATTGATCGGCAGAGGTATCTGGGTGTACAGGTACACAAGTCATTGAAAGTGGCAACGTAGATGAAGAAGGTAGTCAAGAAGGCATACGGTATGCTTGCCTTCATTGGCTGGGGCATTGAGTTTAGAAATTGGCAAGTCATGTTGCAGCTTTATAGAACCTTAGTTAGGGCTCACTTGGAATATAGTGTTCAATTCTGGTCACCACACTACCAAAAGGATGTGGAGGCTTTGGAGAGGATACAGAAAATATTTACCAGGATGCTGCATGGTATGGAAGGCATTAGCTATGAGGAGTGACATTGGTGAAAATGATGTAGGTAGGAAGAGCAGGGGGGTCATATGAGAGAAATTCAGGGAGTTAGGTGCTAGGCTGAAAAGTAAGGCCTCCAGTGTAGCAATCTCTGGACTGCTCCCGGTGTCGAGTGCAAGTGAGGCTCGGAACAGGGAGATTCTACAGTTGAACGCGTGGCTAAAGGACTGGTGCAAGAGGGAGGGTTTTAAATTCATAGATAACTGGGAAATCTTCAAGTCAGGATGGCAACTGTACAGAAAGGATGGGTTACACCTTAACTGGAAGGGAGAAAAAATCCTGGCTGGGAGTTTTGCTAGAGTGTTTCGGCAGGATTTATACTAGTGTGGCAGGGGGTGGGGAACAAAACAGTAGGTCAGTAAATACTGAGGCTGGGGTTGAGCTGGGGGCCAGGGCAAGGCTAGCTAAGAAGAGGAGCACTCTGGAGGAGGATGACCTGAGTGGGCCTGGAGGTCTTGAGTGCATCTGCTCCAATGCGATGAGCGTAACGGGTAAAACAGACGAACTTAGGGCCTTAATGCTTACGCGGAATTTGGATGTGGTTGCGGTGACGGAAACTTGGTTGAAAGAAGGACAGGACTGGCAGCTGAATATTCCGGGGTATACGTGTTTTAGGTGAGACAGAGGAGGGGCTAAAAAAGGTGGGGGAGTAGCGATATTAGTTAAGGAGCATATCACCGCGGTGCAGAGGGTAGACAACTTAGAGGGGTCATGTACTGAGTCGCTGTGGGTGGAACTCAGAAACAGGAAGAGCGTAGTCACTATGCTGGGGGTGTACTACAGACCACCCAACCGCCCACGGGAAGTGGAGGAAAGGATATGTCCGGAGATTCTAGATAGGTGCAGAAAAAATAGGGTTGTTGTAGTGGGGGACTTTAATTTCCCTGGCACAGACTGGAAAGTGCTTAGAGCTGGGGGTCCGGACGGGGAGGAATTTGTAAAATGCGTACTGGAAGGTTCTTTGGAACAGTATGTAGATAGCCCGACTAGAGAGGGGGCTACACTGAACCTCGTTCTGGGAATGAGCCCGGTCAGGTCGTCAAAGTCTCGGTATGGGAACATGTGGCAAATAGTGACCACAACTCTGTTAACTTTAGGATAGTAATGGACAAGGATGAGTGCTGTCCTACGGGCAGGGTGCTAAATTGGGGGAAGGCTAACTATAGCCAGATTAGGCAGGAATTGGTGGATGTTGATTGGGAGAGGATGTTCGAGGGTAAGTCCGCATCTGGCATGTGGGAGTCTTTTAAGGAACTATTGATAAGGCTGCAGGATAAGCATGTGCCTGTAAAAAGGAAAGATAGGAAAGGTAGGATTCGAGAGCCGTGGATAACCAGGGAAATTAAGGATCTGATTAAAATGAAAAGGGAGGCGTACGTTAAGTCCAGGCAACAGAAAACAGATGGAGCTCTGGAGGAATACAGAGAGAGTAGGAAAGAACTCAAACGGGGAGTTAGAAGGGCAAAAAGAGGTCACGAGATGTTCTTGGCAGGCAGGATTAAGGAGAATCCTAAAGCATTCTATGCACAGGTTAGGAACAAAAGAGTTGTCAGGGAGAAAATCGGACCTCTCAGGGACAAAGGAGGGGAATTATGCTTAGAACACAAGGGAATAGGGGAGATCCTAAATGAATACTTTGCATCGGTATTCACAAAGGAGAGGGGCGTGTTAAGCGGGAAGGTCTCGGAGGGAGGTGTTGACCCGTTAGAGAAAATCTCCATTACGAGAGAGGAAGTGTTAAATTTTTTAGGGAACATTAAAACTGACAAAGCCCCAGTGGCATCTATCTTCGATTGCTCAGGGAGACGAGAGATGAAATTGCTGGGCCTCTGACGGAAATCTTTGTCGCTTCTTTGGACACGGGTGAGGTCCCTGAGGATTGGAGGATAGCGAATGTGGTCCCGTTGTTTAAGAAGGGTAGCAGGGATAACCCAGGAAATTAGAGGCATCCGTGGTAGGGAAGTTGTTGGAGAGGATTCTTAGAGACAGGATGTATGTGCATTTAGAAAGGAACAATCTCATTAGTGACAAACAGCATGGTTTTGTAAGAGGAAGGTCGTGCCTTACAAATTTGGTCGAGTTTTTTGAGGAAGTGACAAAAACGGTTGATGAAGGAAGGGCCGTGGATGTCGTCTATATGGATTTCAGTAAGGCATTTGACAAAGTCCCACATGGCAGGTTGGTTAAGAAGGTTAAGGCTCATGGGATACAAGGAGATGTGGCTAGATGGGTGGAGAACTGGCTTGGCCATAGGAGACAGAGGGTAGTGATCGAAGGTCTTTTTCCGACTGGAGGTCTGTGACCAGTGGTGTTCCGCAGGGCTCTGTACTGGGACCTCTGCTATTTGTGATATATATAAATGATTTGGAAGAAGGTGTAACTGGTGTAATCAGTAAGTTTGCGGATGACACGAAGATGGCTGGACTTGCGGATAGCGAAGAGCATTGTCGGGCAATACAGCAGGATATACATAGGCTGGAAAATTGGGCGGAGAGGTGGCAGATGGAGTTTAATCTGGATCAATGCGAAGTGATGCATTTTGGAAGAAATAATGTAGGGAGGAGTTATACAATAAATGGCAAAGTCATCAGGAGTATAGAAACACAGAGGGACCCAGGTGTGCAAGTCCACAAATCCTTGAAGGTGGCAACACAGGTGGAGAAGGTGGTGAAGAAGGCATATGGTATGCTTGCCTTTATAGGACGGGGTATAGAGTATAAAAGCTGGAGTCTGATGATGCAGCTGTATAGAACGCTGCTTAGGCCACATTTGGAGTACATGCGTCCAGTTCTGGTCGCCACACTACCAGAAGGACGTGGAGGCGTTAGAGAGAGTGCAGAGAAGGTTTACCAAGATGTTGCCTGGTATGGAGGGTCTTAGCTATGAGGATGGATTGGGTAAACTGGGGTTGTTCTCCCTGGAAAGACGGAGAATGAGGGGAGATCTAATAGAGGTGTACAAGATTATGAAGGGGATAGATAGGGTGAACGGTGGGAAGCTTTTTCCCAGATCAGAAGTGACGTTCACGATGGGTCACGGGCTCAAGGTGAGAGGGCGAAGTATAACTCAGATATTGGAGGGATGTTTTTTACACAGAGGGTGGTGGGGGCCTGGAATGCGCTGCCAAGTAGGGTGGTGGAGGCAGGCACGCTGACATCGTTTAAGACTTACCTGGATAGTCACATGAGCAGCCTGGGAATGGAGGGATACAAACGATTGGTCTAGTTGGACCAAGGAGCGGCACAGGCTTGGAGGGCCGAAGGGCCTGTTTCCTGTGCTGTACTGTTCTTTGTTCTTTGTTCTTTGAGATGTTGAAGAAATTTGATTTGTTCTCACTGGAACGACGAAGGTTGAGGGGAGACCTTATAGAAGTTTATAAGATTATGAGGGGCATGGAAAGACTGGATAATCAGTAGCTTTTTCCCAGGGTGGGAGAGTCAGTTACTCGGGCGAATAGGTTTAAGATGTGAGGAGCAAGGTTTAAAGGAGATGTACGAGGCAGGTGTTGTACACAGAGGCTGGTGGGTGCCTGGAACTTGCTGCCGTGGAAACAGATACGATAGTGACTTTTAAGAGGCGTCTTTACAAGTACATGAATAGGATGGGAATAGAGGGATATGGTCCCCGGAAGGGGCGGGGGTTTTTGTCGAGTCAGGCAGCATGGTCGGTGCAGGCTTGGAGGGCTGAAGGGCCTGTTCCTTTGCTGCATTTTTCTTTCTTTTTTGTTCTTTGTTCAAAGACTGCTGAGCATGTGGGATTCATTGCCACAGAAAGTAGTTGATGCCCAATGATTGAATGTATTCAAGAGGCAGCTAGATATAGCACTCGGGGCAAAAGGGATCAAAGTGTATGGGGAGAAAGCAGGATGAGGCTACTGAGGTGGACAATCAGCCAAGATCTTGACGAATGGTGGAAAAGTCTGGAAGGGCCAAATGGCCCCTCCTGCTCTTATCTTATATGTTTCCATGACAACGATTAGGTAACAATGAATGTCATCTGAGAGGACAGGTCCCACCCAGTGAAATGGTAATCGGAGGTATTCCAGCATGATTGTGCAGTCAATTGTGTTAAGGACGCAGAAAGGAAGAACAGGCCGGGATATACTAGCTCGAATTAACAGCAAAATGGTAAAATAACTTCAAAGGATAAGACTTTCGTCATTGTTTCAGAGGTATGTATGACCTTTCGTTTGCTCCAATAAAACAACAACTTCTGTCACGTGATTTATTTACTGATGACTATGTTAAACCAAACATTCAGAAAACTTCTTTACAAAGGATAAATCTGTTTAAGATCCGTGAAAATCTGCAACAAATGAGACAATGTCATATCTTCCAAATATTGCATTGAATTTATAAGCAGAGAAAGTGAGAATTGCCGAGCTTTAAAAACTGTGAAGAAATGAATCAAGACATATGGCCATGGAACTTTTTTTGCTATTTGTTAATGAACAGCAGTACAGAGAGCGTTTGGAGAAGTTAATTTGTCTCCCTCCTATAAAATATAATCCGAGATTTGAACGTGAGCTGCCAGATCATTGGGCTTGTGAGTTTTATGTTTTTTCCATGTTGCCAATCGTTTTTTACGTTCAAAAATCTTTCTTTCCAAAATCTTAAGGACAATAATCAAATTTCCCGAGTGCAGCATCTATCTGAGAATAAATGCGAGTGAAATACTGAAAGAATTGGTAGCATTGTCTTACTGCAACGGGCCTTTCAATGGGGCAGATTTCCCAGCCTGGAATCAAATATTTGTGTTTTGCAAATCCTGTTACTGTGACAAAAGTGGCGCCACGGTGGCACAATAGTTAGCGCTGCTGCCTCACAGGATAGGCGACCCGGGTTCAATTCCAGCCTCGGGTCGCTGTCTGTGTGGAATCTGTACGTTCTCCCGATACCTGCGTGGGTTTCCTCTGAGTGCTCCGGTTTCCTCCCACAACCCAAAGATGTGCAGATTAGATGCATTGACCATGCTCAATTGACTCGAGCGTCAGGGGGATTAGCAGGGTAAATTATGGTTGTGGAAATAAGGCGGGGGTGGGATTGTGGTCGGTGCAGACTCGATGGGCCGAATGGCCTCCTTCTGCAATGTTCGGATTCTAAGATGACAGGCTTCAGTGAAACGTGTGGACATTTCTGAGTAATAAATGCGATCCTTCCTCCCAACTGCAGTGTGCAGGCTATAGAATTGTACAAGCAATATAACTGTTGCAGCTGGTTACACTATCATAAGGAACGTCTGTCAATCTGCCGCTCCAGCCAGCTCAATCATTCAACAGGTCATGACAGATCACATTAGCTCCACTTCCCAGGCTGTTTCCCAAAACCTTTAATTCTCTTGTCAATCAGGTCCCAGCCAGCCAATAAAACTCTGAATTATTTTCCTCAAATTCTTTCAACATTCCCTTCAGAAATCCTTCCATTTTCTACCACTATGTGATACCCCCACCATTTGTTCCTGACGCACTGAAACATCTTGAAGATCACATTTATTTCGGTCACAATCCCACCATCCTGCCCTCTCCAAAATATTAATCTCCTCCCGAACCAATTCCTTCTCTCCCCCCACCCATCGCATCACCTCTTCGAACTCTTCTACTTTCATTTCTGCATCTCCCATTTCACACAGTCTTCGCTCACTCTGTCCAGCTCTATGTGACCAGCCTATCGCTTGCAAACATCTCCAACAACTCTGCTCCTGGCTGCTTAACACCAAAGACTCAAATTGCCACCTCTTCACCCGCCCCCCGCCCACTTCCAGACCAGTACCACTGACCCCCCTCCCCCAACTCCACTTCAGGACTTCCTAAATCACCCTGATACCCCTGTCTGAACCTGCACCCTGCTTCTCCAATGCATTTTCACTCGCTTCACTAGCAGTTCTGTTCTTCCATCTCCAATAACCCATCCTGTCAGCAGCCATTATTCACATCTCCATACGGCCATAAACACCCAGACATTCCCCAATGCAATCTCTTAATTTGCAGCAAGCAACCATACCAAAGCCCTCCCAATTCTGGACCCCTTCTGTCACACCGTTTCCCTCCGACAAGCTGCATTTCGATCTCCCCCCATCAAGCTGTATACCAACCCACTCCCACTTACATCTTCATGCAGTGTATGTAATATTCCCTGTGATCGTCATGCCACAACTAAATCTCTTCAATCAATTTCAGTTCATATCCTTAACTGCAACCTTCCCGTCCACCTGATAGTTCATCACCTGCCCCACCTCGTGGGCCACGTCGTTTTGTGTACCGCCACAGCCGATGATATGTTTAATCCCTTCCCGCTAACAAATCCTCGAATCCTATACATTCCTCCATCGTGGAGATCCCAATTCAATGGCTTCATTACATTATTTCTTCACCTGTGCAACCAGCTCCATGGCCACCTCCACACCGCCACTGTCATTCCTCCACTCATCAGCCAACATCCTTCCGAGTTTCATCTCTCTGAGATATCCTTCCTCAATGTCTACTAAAAACAGCTCTTCTTACTCTCCAACATTTGCTAATCATGTATCTCTCCGGAAATCTCCACTCCTTCTGATAAACTTCCACCACTGCACCTCAACAGCTTGTGCCTACATGTTTATTACTTTCGCTCATTACAAATGACAATCTTCACTGCTTGCCATGTCGGAGTTCAGCACTGTTTCTGATTTCCACATGCTTCACCCTTTCATCCTCCAGCCATGATCTATTTATTTTGCTATCTTCTACGGCAACGTTTCTAGCCAAATAGACCTCACTCTTTTCTGTCTCTTGTGGCATTTCTACTCATATCTAAAATAGAGTCAAGTGAACTGGAGAATGTCAGTTTAATCTGCTCCTTTGAAATTTCTACTTCTGCAATTCAACTCTGATATTTGAGTGACGTCTTGGTTCCATAATTAATCAATTGTTTTGAACACTCTTGGAAAACAAAATCTGTTGAAAGTGGAAGCATGCTCTCATTGGTATTGACTTAATAAATATCAGGATGAACGTGGATTTGGCATTTTTAACTTATCATCGGCAGATTGTAGCAGGAATGTGTTAATGAATAGGATTAATAAACACGCTGCTGTAAACTGGGTAAAATTATTCGACAGGTTTCGTGGATATACATATACTATTTCTAACTGAATGCCAACTTGGACGCTTTTATTTGGGTCAGTGTTTGAAGCTCTTTTGAAAAATGTAAGTTTGAATTACTATAGTTCATCATTCTTTAGCATGCACTTTCACCTATTGGATTGCAGATGTTGGAAAATTTATGCCGGATTAACAATTTAACATCAAATATATTTAAAATGTGAATTTGTAATATTTAGATCCCCTGATTTGGTAACATTAAGTGATGCTTTTGAAATGCTTGAATTATGTAGACATGAATGGGAGTTCAGAATTCACTGAAGTTTCCCCCCAGATTTCATGAATCTCCCAATCAAAGTAAAGGGATAATTGATCGTTTTGAGCAGCAGGTTTCTGAATTTTCCCTGAGTTATTGTGTAAATGGCTGTGTTGGTGCAGGAACTCAGAAGTTGCAGCATAATGCCAGCCTCTTCGAAAATGGGGGTGCTGCTCAATGTAACTCTGCGTTTGAACGACGTTGTAATACTGTAATATAAGAAATACATTAATGTTGTCATCCAGAACAGGATAAAACTACTGGATATTGCAAATAGTAACATAATGGATCTTCTGCGGCTCATCAGCTCAGGGTCCTTTTCACTCCTGTTAGTGTTGCTCTGCCTCAGGGTCCTTCTGGCCCGATTCGCTCTTAAAATTCGCTTGATGGTGACAATGTTAAAGAATAAAATCAGGAAGAATGGAATCACTGGGGTTAACAGCTGCTCAATCCAAGAAAATGCTATCCAATAGGGCAAAATATAAAAAAAGATTGATAATCTGCAACCCAACTCTATATTGTTGTAATAAGAGGAATACAGGAATGGCCAGGGAATGTTCTTTAAACAGAATAGCGAGCTCACAATGCTGATAACCACAGCAGCAGTTTTCTCAGTGCAGTACTTTGTTTTCAGCTTCTGACAACAAATGGCCACAAGGCGATCAAAAGTAAAAGCGACCGTTAACCAAACAGAAATGTCAATGGCAGCCGGAGACATGTAGAGAATGAATCTGCACACGGAAGTATGGAACAGGAAAGTGCCATACCAATACAGTGTAACGATGCGATGTAATATTACATTACAGACAATAACCATAAAATCTGCTGCCGCCATTGCCACCAGGTAACGGGTGGTGCACTTAGAGACGCCACAATTTTTGAAAGACAGGATTGCAATTGTTACGATGTTCACTGTGAGAAATGAAATAGAAAACAGTAACAAAACCAAACGATGATTATGCTGATAGAACAATGTAATAACTAATCAATCTTAAAGTAGAGGATCTGCTGGACACACGATAATTTGATGTCAAATATATTGAAAATCTCACTGTCCAGCGCTCTGCATTACTCTCCTGAATATCCAGTGTACGGTGCTGGTTTATGATGTGGTGTCCCATCTTGCAGCTGCAATGCTGTGTTTTTGCCTTTAGATAGCGATATTTAGCTACTTTAAAAGGTAAAATTAAAACTGAAGAGAAGTGCAGGCAAGAGAGGAGAGAATGTCCATTGTGAACGGGCTGAGGGAGCAGACAATACCAATGATAAACGGAAGACCAGATAACGAGACAAAAATGGCATAAACAGCAGGAAAGAAGACGATAACCGGTCTAAACAGTTCTGGAACAGCGATTAGAAACTGGTGTCAAGGGAGCAGAACACCACATTACATTTAAAAAGCAGCATATCGTTAAAATGAAGCAGGTGCCTGGGAAGAAAATGTCAAGTGAAGAGGAAATTATGTTTAAGAAAATCTAAAACAATAAATATTCAGACGAAAATGTTAATATCAAAATGCAAAACATGTAAGGAACAGAGACAACTCAGTCAGGGAGAAAACAGCAGAACGACAAATGTCGCAATAAAAAATAATCTACAAGGCCAAGTCATTCTAGACCAGGTGGTTATGCCTATATTCAATTCAACATCGTTAAAGAACAACGCCACAGTTCACTCAGATTTGGAGGCCAATGTAATTTGGCTGGTACAGAAAATAAAACAGAAATAATTTCAAAAGTTGAAGACATCAAAGCACCTTACCAGGTACTCCGATTGCTGCGAGAATCGGATAGTACACAACTGCTGTCTGGGTGATTAAAGTCCAACGCATTCTCTGTGTTTTAATGAAACCTGCTGCTGCTGGAGAAGATCTGTCCCGCTGAACACTGAGACAGTAACGAGAATTGAGGGTTTATTTATATTAAAGTAGATGCTTAGTGATGCTGAATACACACATCTGCAATGATAGTACTTAAAGGTTCGTTAACAAACACGCTGCTGACACCAGCTGTTCTCTCACTCCAGACCTCATTAGGGATTGTAGCAAAACATATAAGCCTTTTGGGATCAGGATAAATGCTCACTCTGTATTAACTCCACAATGATGTCCATTTCAAAAACCAGCCTATCAACATTGACACTGCTTTTCGTGTTCCTCGATCATCTGCTCTCTTACAATCTCGCTTGCGAAGTCCATATTCTTAGTAAAGTTCTCTAATCTCGATTTCTTTCGCTTTCTTCAATTACTGATCTCCTTTCATTCTCCACCTTTGCTTTCCGAATTGTTTTCCCTCTTTTTCGGTCTCCTTTTCACGATTAAGAAATTTACAGCTGACGCGAAGATTGGCCGAGAAGTGGATGGTGCAGAGGATAGCTTTAACCTGAAACAAAATAGATGGGTTGGTGAAGTGGGCAATAAATTGGCAGGTGAATGTTAACACACAAGTGTGAGATTATGCATTTAGGGAGGTTTCAAACAGTTACAGAATGTAAAAAATATAAAGGATATAAAGGGGTAATTTATATTCTATAATTTAAGAGGGGTAGATATAGAACATAGAACAGTACAGCACAGAACAGGCCCTTCGGCCCACGATGTTGTGCCGAGCTTTATCTGAAACCAAGATCAAGCTATCCCACTCCCTATCATCCTGGTGTGCTCCATGTGCCTATCCAATAACCGCTTAAATGTTCCGAAAGTGTCTGACTCCACTATCACTGCAGGCAGTCCATTCCACACCCCAACCACTCTCTGCGTAAAGAACCTACCTCTGATATCCTTCCTAATTCTCCCACCATGAACCCTATAGTTATGCCCCCTTGTAATAGCTCCATCCACCCGAGGTAATGGTCTTTGAACGTTCACTCTCTCTATCCCCTTCATCGTTTGAAGTGAGAGATATTGGTGTACAAGCATACAGGTCCCTCAAGCAGCAGTTCAAGTGGACAAGGCATTTGGAATGCACTGCTTCATTGGAAAAGGAATAGCATTCAAGAATAAGGAAATAACGTTGGAATTGTGTTAAACACTGCTGAGGCCACAAGTGGAATATTGTGTACAGCTCCAGTCAACGCAATATAGGAAGGATGTTTTTGTTCTGGAGAGAATACGTACGTTGCCGGGGATAGAAAAGGCTAGCTCCGAGGAAAGCTTGGGCAGGTTGTGGTTATTTTCCTTCGAACTAAGAAAGCTGAGGGTTGACTTGATGGACGTGTACAAAATTATACGGGGAAGAGATAAAGTTGACAGCATAAAATAGTTTCCCTTGGTGGAGAGTTCTCTTCCCAGGGAACAGAGGTTTAAGATAAGCGGCAGTAGATTTTGAAGGAATATGAGGAATAATTTGTGTTACAGAGAGAGTCGTGGGTGCCTGGAATTCACTGCCCGAGTTGGTGGTGGAAGCAGAGATCCGAAATTATTTTAAAAAGTAACTGCATCTTCATCTTAATTGCTGGAAACTTCGGGGCTATGGGCCGAGTACAGAAATGTGGGACTAGAAATGGCCGTTGTTGATGTGGGGCTGACAAGAAAAGGTCGGCCGAACTGCTACATTTTGTTATCTCATTTTTATCCTAATTTTCCACAAGAAACGATCTTCATCTTCCCGTCTCTTAAAACTATTTCCATTCTTTATGTGTTTATGATTCGTCTGAGGGTCTGATTTTCCATATCCCTTCTCTGCACTTCTGCAAACTGCAAAATATTTGGGAAGTGAAGTGGTGAAGATGGAGCAAAGAGTTTACAACGGGATATGGACAGGATAAGTGAGTGGGTCAAAAGTTGCAGTTGGAATATAATGGAGGAAAATCTGATGTTATGCACTTTGGTGAGAAGAATAGAGAAGTTGGATATTATTAAAATGGAGAAGCTGCAGGAACCTGCAGCACAGAAAGATTCAGGGTACTCATGCTCGAATCGCATAAAGCTAGCATGCAAGTTCAGCAAGTAAAAGAGAAGACAGATGTTGATCTTTATTTCTCAATGATTTGATTATAAAAAGGACGTCTGCCTAAAGATATAGACATCACGATGTAGAGCACACCAGGAATACTGGTCTAGCTGATGGCACTGGATGAAGTGAAGTGCTAGGTCGAGCAAGACCGTAAAGAGACCAAAATACACATGTTGGAATGTTACTGTGGTGATTCAGCCGCACGCCAGTTTCCTGCCATTAACATCCTTTATTGTGCACCAAAGGAAAAGGCCGCTCCTGTGGTTAAAATCAGGTAATCTTCATCCCGGGCCTACAATCCAGTCCAAGTAAATTTATACGTTTAACAACGCTCGCTGACTGCTTCCCGTTGGGCGAACTTCCATGAAGCCTACGGATAGATCTATTGATGTTCTTCGTGGCTTTTGTAGTTGTTATAACAGCCCCCTCCCCTTAGGTCCGTGTCGGTCCCAGCACCCCCACTTGCGAGGTGGGACTTTCAATTGCTTGGAGCTCGGCTGGAGGTCCGTTGAAGGCGGGGCTGGGTGTAAACCAAAGAGGGTAACATTTTGTTGAGGCGGGAGCGGCGCCGATTTACCAGAGGAGGTTCTTCCTCAGGTTCCAATTGAGTCTCAGAATCTGTACCCTCTATATATCGGGAATCACCACTGCAGATCAGCTTCAAGCTGAGGCCTGGCACTGGCAGCGGCTATCTCCATGTCCGGTGGGTGGGGCGGCTCGGGCAATGGCTCCCTGGTCCATTACGTCTCTTGGGTTTTACCCTGACTCTGGCCTTGTAAGATATCGGTCCTGTTTTCGGGTCCCATCTGCGACCATCCCCGAAGTTCCTTACATGAATCACATCGTCCATGCAGCAGTTATTTCTACCCTTGCAGAATCAACGTATAGATTTGCATTTCCTGTCGGGATTCCACCCTCTCCAAGAAGTCTCGGTATAGCGAGCTCTGTCAAGGACAAAGGTATCGTCCCATTCATAGTTCCGCTGGGTCTTGTGGTCTGCAATGTGCAGACTTGTGGTCTGCAATGTGGCCCTGTAATCAAACAGAAATCGTGCCAATTCAGTCTCCATGGATGCTGCTGGTTGCTTCTTATTATCATTGTTGAAGGATTGCACAGCCCATTCTGCCAGTCCATTTGAGATGGGTGATATGGTGCAGTGTGGATGTGTGAGATACCATTCGAGAGCAAAAAGTTCAGAAAAATTACCGCGAGAGAAGGCTATGCCATTATCAGAAACCAGACAACCAGTATTCCGTGCGATGAAAGTATAGAATCCATAAAGAGACTTGTGAAATCAACCTGGACCCGCATCCATGGCCTTCCAGGCAACTCTTATTGGTATAGGAAGGCTGAAAGCGGAAGTTTTTAATTTCCATGGCACAGGTCACATCTCGTCCCCAAGCCTGTGATAACACAGTAAAGACTGAGTCACCAAACCGAACATCTGACCATTTGATCATTAACACACTGGATTGGTCATTATGTTGTTGTGTTCATAGTAGATGTTGGATGGATGTTGAATGGATTATCAAATGACAAGGCTATCTGAACGCTTATTTGAAGTCAAAATTGGATTTGGCCAATCGTATCTTGTGGGTTGGTTGAGTCATTTATGCCACATGCCAATCTGTCTCGCAACGTTTCATTAAGAACTGCTCCAAATCTGCAATGTTCAGCTGGTTTCTATAACACGTCAAGAGTTCAGTGATAGCTTTGCCGGGAGATGCCCCGAAACATGATGAAGTGATATCTCTGGAGAATTATTGGGGTTTCGGACCATTGTATTTTAAACAGAAATACATCATGAGTGAATGAAATTGAGAGGGATGACAGAATTTGGGGCTACAGATCTATCCAGATGTTCTCATGCATAAATCAGTTAGAGATAATTTTCAGATGTAACAACTGATTAGAAAAACACACGTAATGCGGTCTTGTATTACAAGGGGAATGGCCTATAAATGTCGGAAGAATCCACAGCAATTCAAACAGAAGAACATCTATCTCTGCCAGACCCCTTAGATCATACACTATTTTTTTTAAAAATGCTTTCAAGGGCACTACAGGCCCTTTGTCGTAATAATTTATTGTATTTTCTAAAACCTATAGAATGGTATTTTGGGAGATGTGCATTCCCGGATAGATTCAGATTATGGAGGGTGTGCCTGGGAAAAGTTCATTGTACTTAATTGCAAATGCTATTTTCTGCTGTTAATTGTAAATATGTTACTTCATTGTTCATTGGAAATGGTGTTCTTTACTGTTAAATGTAAGTGTTCATCTTTATTGTTAATAATAAACGTTATTTACTGTTAATTGTAAATGTTGTTCTTATCATGGTAGAATCAGACAAAGTCACCATGCACATACAATGGGAAAATCTTGCTCGACGATTGTATTGGGATTATTTGAGCGCGTAAATAGTAGAGTTGATCAAAGAAAACTGGGGGATATGGTTTATTTAGACGTTCAGAAGGCTTTCGACAAGGTCTCACATTGCTGGCTACGATGTAAATTTAAGGCACATGGGATTACGGACCATGTCCTGAGATTGATTGAAAGCTGTTTGGCAGATATGAAGCAAAACGTTGGCATGAATGGGACTTTTTACCGATTGGAGGGTGGAAAAGCAAAGTAAACGTATTATCTCAAAATTTGTTGATGACTCAAATTTGGAGTGAGCGGTGAGGAGGATGCAGAGATGTTTCAGATGCTCCAATTGTACAGGGCTTCGAAAAGGCGGCACGGTGGCACAGTGGTTAGCACTGCTGTATCACAGAGCCAGGGACCCGGGTTCGATTCCCGGCTCATGTCACCATCCGTGTAGAGCTTGCACATTCTCCCCGTGTCTGCGTGGTTTCCTCTGGGTGCTCCGGTTTCTTCCCACAATCCAAATATGTGCAGGATAGGTGAATTGGTCATGCTTAATGTTCGCATGGCGTCAGCAGGATGAGGCGGGTAAATATTTGGAGTTATGGGGATAAGGCCTGGGTGGGACTGTGGTCGGTGCAGACTCGATGGGCCGAATGGTCTCCTTCTGCACTGTAGGTATTCTATGAGTATTGTATGTGGTTTTCGTGCCCTTCTCTGAGGAGGGAAGTCAGCGCTATTGAGGGAGTACAGCAAAGGTTTACTAGGTTTTTTCTTTACCAAGTTGACATTTGTTCCAATTAACCTTAATTCCAAGTTTCTCCTATGTAGTTTGGGATGTCTTCGCATTAAACATCAGCGGGTTCACCACAGTACCGTTAAACTAATGGGCAAAATGTTAATCAAATATAGGAACCATATCAATACAATGGTTTTGAGAGCAGGTAGGAGACCCAGAGTCCTGCTGCGAGGCACACCTCCAGATCCCCAACTCTGTCTACAAACTACCAGGCACAATTCAGGAGTGTTATTGAATACTCTCCAGTTGTCTGGATGGGTGCAGGCACAGCAACACTCAAGAAGTTTGACACCATCCAGAACAAAGCAGCCCGTGTCATTGGTATTGCTTAATAAACATTCACTCTCCCCAATACCGAAGAACAGTGAAAGCCATAATAAATACGGAAGAGTCAGACTGCCGGAACACAGCAAGTCTCCAGGGGCAGCGCCTTCCAAATTCATGACCACTGCAAACCAGACCGCGAAAGCAGCAGCTCCTTGGGAACACCACCAGCCGGGCATCCCACTTCTCCCTTCCCATCAATCATCATTCTGACTAGAAAATATATCACCTTTAATGTCGATGGGTCAAAATCCGGGAATTCCCTCCCTAACAGCGCTTTCGATGGACCGACACCACATGGATTGCAGCGGTTCAAGAGGCCAGCTTATCTCCACGGACACAAGGGCATTGAGCGTTGGGGATTTAATGCTGCATGAGCCAGCCCGATCTCGTAAATTAATAAAAATAAAAAAGCATAATACTGGGAATGCTAAAAAATCAAAAGAAAGTTTGGAAAAATAAGCAGATATTTTCCATACTCCGATTTCTTTTGAATTTCTCAACAGAACCTACCCTCACCACACCCTTGGGCCGTGAGATCCAGATTCATATTATCTGCCTGTCTAAATTACCTTTTTTTTTACATGTACTCCATTTACATTTTTACTCCTTTCACTAATTGTCTTAAATTTATGCTCCCATGCTCGCAATTCCAGCCTTGGGTGACGGTATGGAGTCTGCACGTTCTTCCCGTGCCTGTGTAGGTTTCCTCCCACAGTCCAAAGATGCCCAGGATACGTGTATTGGCCCTTAGTGTCTCACGATGTGTACGCCAGGGGGGTTAGCGGGGTAAAGATGTGGGGTTATGGGCTAGGCACTGAGTAAGATTTTCTGCCAGAGAGTAAGTGCAGACTCGGTGGGCCGAGTGGCCTCATCCTGTACTATACGGATTGAGTTATTCTATGACCCTTCTGCAAATATAAACAAATATGGTTTCTCCCTTTCTGCTATTTACAGATGATGATGATTTTACACATTCCTCTAGACCTGTCTTCTACACCTCTTTTTTTCCCCTCAAGAGAACGATTCACGCTCTACCAGGCTACATTTCCTACCAAAATTGCTCATCACTGTATCCATCCTTGTGAATATGTGTGGTTTAGATCCTAATAACACCAATTTTCCGAGGTCTGGAGGATAGCACAGTGAATAATATT
Source organism: Mustelus asterias (assembly GCF_964213995.1). Taxonomy (NCBI): domain Eukaryota; kingdom Metazoa; phylum Chordata; class Chondrichthyes; order Carcharhiniformes; family Triakidae; genus Mustelus; species Mustelus asterias. The sequence continues at coordinate 748,433 of NW_027590109.1, forward strand.
CGATTTTAACCCAAAATAGTGTGGCATAATGTTATACACCAGGAATTACAGTGTCGTTTCTTTAATAATCCATGCCCTTCTTTATCGAGCCCAGGAAACCATGTGCCATATCAAACCGTGAGGCTACCTTGCAAAATTGTTTTCACTGATAAACCTCAAGTTAATGTCCCGCGTACATCCCCAGTTTATTTTGCTGCTGCACCTTCTGCAGTCTTTTAACCTGTATCGTGTATTGTCTCTCTATGTTCTTCACACCATAATGAATCACTTCCCACTTTTCAGCAGTAAATTCCTTGTCAGTTGTCCACCGATTCCCAACGACTTTCTATGTCCATTTGAATTCTCCAAAATATTTCTGATAGTTTGCAATACTTCTATGTTTCATGACGATGCAAATATTGAAGTTGTGTCCTGTACACTCGGAACTAATTCTTCATCGGGTCTCCAAGATGTTATTTTCCCCTTTATTCCACAGGCTATTATGTTGTAGCTACTTTGATATGATCGACAACAGACAGAGTAAGGCGAGAAGCCATTATAAATCACGTCATGATATGCAAACCCGCAGGAGATTCAAGCTAAATTTCCTTGGCAATTTTCAGAGGGCGGCACGGTGGCACAGTGGTTCGCACTACTGCCTCACGGCGTCAGCGACTGGTTTCGATTCCCGGCTTTTATCACTGTCTATACGTTGCACGTTGTCCCCATCTCTGCATGGGCTCCTTCCAGTTGTTCCATTTCCTCCCACAGTCCAAAAGGTGCATTGGCCATGCTAAATCCTCCCTCTATGTATCCAAAAAGGTGCCCTGTTAATGTAAGCCAACTTTTGACAAATAAACTTTAACTTTTGTGAATTTCGACATGCGAAGCAATGCACAATGAATCAAAGTGTGTTGATTGCCAAGTTAGGTTTTGCAAACAATTAACCGGCAAATAACGCCGGTTATGAAATTGGAGACGGCAACAGAAATGCAGGGAATAATGTTACTCTTTCACAGGAAGGATAGTGACGGTTTAAAGAATGTTCAAAAGGCTGATTCCTGGGATAAAGCTCCATCAGTCTGAATCTATACCAAGTGGATTCTGGAAGCATTGGAAGTAATTTCCTTGAAATATAGAAACTCCTTCAGCGATTTGACATCGTCGATGCTGGGATCTTTCCCATTGAAGCGGACTCTGTGCTAAAAACAGAAATAACCGCAAATTATATGAGAAGACGCTTGTATTCATTCATAAGTGCGTGTTCGTCACACCAATAAGGCGTGAGAGAATTGGTTAGTTAGATGGAGTACAATGTGGAAAATTGTGAGGTTATGCATCTTGGAATGATGAATGGAGTGCACACTATTTTCCAAATAGGTAAATGCTTCGGAAAACAGAAACACAAAGGGTTTGGGAGTCATTGTTCAAGATTATCTTCAGGTTAACGTGCAGTTTCAGTCGGCAGTTAGGAAGGCAAATGCAATGTTAGCATTCATGTCGATAGGGCTAGAATACAAGAGCAGGGATGTACTTCTGAGGGTGTAAAGGGCTCTGGTCATACGCCATTTGGAGTATTGTGAGCAGTTTTGGACCCCATATCCAAGGAACGATGTGCTGGCCTTGTAAAGGGTCCAGAGAAGGTTCATAAGAATGATCCCTGGAATGAACAGTTTGTCGGATGAGGAATGGTTGAGGACTCTGAGTCTGCACTCGTTGGAGTTTAGAAGGGTGAGGGGGATCTCATTGAAACTTACAGAATACTGCGAGGCCTGGATAGAGTGGACATGGAGAGGATGCTTCCGCTGATAGGAAAAACTAGAACCAGAGGACACAAACTCAGGTTAAAGGGACAATCTTTTAAAACAGAGGTGAGGAGGAATTTCTTCAGCCAGAGAGTGGTGAATCTGTGGAACTCTTTGGCGCAGAAGGCTGTGGAGGCCGGGTCATTGAGCGTCTTTAAGACAGAGCAAGATAGGTTCTTGATGAATAAGGATGTCTGGGGTTATGGGAAAAAGGCAGGAGAATGGGGATGAGATAAACATCAGCCATGATTGAATGGCGGAGCAGACTCGATGGGTCGAGTGGCCTAATTCTGCTCCCATGTCTGATGGTCTTATGGTCTTATAGTAATCACCTACTATTCAACCTGTGTCTCAAAAATCTTCACAAATTTAGCAGTCAGCACCTGGGCTTCACAGGAAGATACCGGGACCATAGAGTGATCAGCAGCAAAATTGGTTGCAATAACTAGGTTAAAATTGGATTAATTCTTGGCCCACAGGAATTGAATGTTGCAGCTGCGATGTCCGGCTCATCACCGTTCAGTCAGCCGGAAATGGTTCTTTGTGTTGTTTGTACTCAGCCGCAAGCAAACAAATATCAGTGCTTTGGGCTTTAAGTGATTATTACCAAATATCTTCCGCCGGCACCAAAAATATCACCTAGTTGTAACCGATTAGATTAATTAAACTAAGGATCTGTTGCATTTTCTGGAATGATCAATCAAGAGTTTCAAAATTGTGCTGATTCTTTCCATTCGGCCTCGCGACCCGCACTGAGTAGAATTTTACAATTCTACAGGAGCAGATATCCTCAGTGAAACCCGGCCAGTTGTGTCACGCGTTGCACTCCCAAATGTAATCCACAGCCCGTCCGATTCCACAATAACAGATACACCAACGGATACATTTCCTTGGAGACTCGGCCATTTTGTAATCTGATTCGAAAGAGGACAACATTTCAATCAACTGTTTATTTATAATTATTAACTAAATACTGCAGAAAATCTTCGAGTATATTACTGAACTGCAATTGATAAACTATAAAGGGTTATACATTTGCAGCGACTTGTATTCGGTTTGATATCCAGCACACAGGAAAATAATACAAAAGATTTTTGTTACCGTCAGCATTACAACTGCTGCAGTCATTAAATACTAGGATTAATTGTTTAATTTGCTTTGATAATAACTGCACACTGAAATTAAGTTGTTGTTAATTACAGATGGGCATTTTAAACAAACAAGCTTACATAAATGCAGCTAAATATTAAATTGTGCGTGATCTATGTAGTTATTAGTTAACTAAAAATGCTGATGGCAATTTAAACACGATGCTTTCTTCAATTGGAAATGACATTTCAACAGGAGGCTAAACTTAACTGAGAGCAAAAATAGTACATAACCCAATGCATACTTCTAATGTAGTGATGATTAATTATTCAGTTGTGTATAGGAATGCAATTGATCTTAAAATTAGTTAACATGTCAAAACGGCAAAAAACAGCAAGTGACGGACAGAGCTAAGCGATCCCATAACCAACGGACCAGATCGAGGCTCCGCAGTCCTTTGACATCAATAAATATTGATATATCCACAGCATAATGATTGGGGACAAGGAGGAAGGCAGAATCCGTGTACACATCACAAGCACAGGCAGCTGCTAAACCATCTCACGAAATGAAGAAGGAGGATTAACCTTCGCTGAAACTGGAGACACCTTTACCAAACATGGCCACACAGTTTGTGTGATGTAACCATTTCTCGGATTTAGCTCACAGCTTCATATATTATTCGAAGTCGTTGCGGAACAAGTGGCGACTGAGACTACAGAACTCGCAGATATTTGTGATCTAATTAGCAATTTCATGCCACATCTGTTTGCATAGCCATCAGAGAACTTGTGTTTTGTAGTGTATTGCAGTCTCTCTTGCTTCTGTTTTTTTTAATTTAATAAATATTCTTTATTAATTATTCACACAACGGCTGAACTATCGCCTCCTGGGTTCACATATTTTTCTCGCAGTATACCAATTTGAGAATTTAAACCATTAATGAACGATGTTCCCAGTTAGCCATATGAATTCGTGATACTTTTGCCTTTGTGGGGGTTTTAACGTCAGGTTTAATTTAATTTTGTAGGCCCCGAGATATCTGGCCCCTGTTGCACTGCCACCTGAGTCACTTGAATAAAACTGGCTGCATTCCTCACGTCCCATTCCTCTCTCAGGTCGCTATGTCGCCATATTGAAAATGACCTGGCAATACGGGGCAAAATAATTAAAATGAATGTTTGTTGCTCCACAATAGTCAATGGTCAGAACACTGCGTAGCACAACAGATACCTGCTTGTCAAGTTTCAGAATAATGAGCCTTTGCCTCCAGTATTTTTACATTTTCATATAGCGATTCAGCTGCTCAAAATGGTTCACTGGCATCGCTCCAAATCTTCTGTCTCTATCTCTGCCACCTCCCCCAAACACCTTATCACTCTGCGTTGCAGACCTTCGATAAAATCTTCGACTCCCAAAACCTCGATTAATTCATCTTCTCATGAAAAATGGCCTGAAATCCAGATTTCTGCTCCCTGGCCCGAATATCAGATGGCAGATTAAATTTTACCATCGAATGGACGAGCAATTTCTGATATACATAAACTAATTTTCAGCAGCTTCTATAGTGGGATCTGAAATTATTTACTCAGAGCTCAACCAAGTTTTCAGCACCATGGCGGGGGCGGGGGGGGGGGGGGGGGGAGGGGGCAGAGGGGTGATCAGCACCACAACATTATCTGCCTGAATCAGCTTGTTGAATAAAGTAGTGTTAAAGCTGTTCTTCAGAATTGTAGTTCGAACTTCCTGCCATAATTGGGTTCTGCGGATGAGCATGGAATCAGGCATTTTGTGCTGAGTTCAGCAAAAACCTTGAGCAAAATGGAGGATAGACAACTCAGCCAAATCAACAGACAGCGCGAAATCAATTTTGAACAATTGAAAGGAGAATGTCCATCAGTAGCTAAAATCAGATTAATATATATTTGGTGAAAATGAACTCGTAATAACATTGCACAGACAAGTCCTCGGCTGTGGTACTGCTAATTGCGAAGAGAAAAAAAAGGTTTAAAATCATAATTTTGGTAGATAGTCAAACATTAGTTTCTTTCAGTGTAAATTTGAACAAGATGCTGTCAACAAAGGGATGAAGGGATAATTTTAGCAACATTTTATTGGAAAAATTCTGTTAGTTTCGTCATGTAATAAATGGATGAAAACTGGTTACCCAAGCGGCGGCCGTCATCAACAGAGAATTGTATTCAACAGTGATTTGGAAAAACATAGCTAGATGATTAGGCAACCAAAAGGTATAAAACCGGCATTAATGAACACATTATGTAAGGACCAGGCACACTGGCGATTTGGAAAACTGAGCTCCCAAACTGAAGCTTCAAGAAACAGACACAGTCCTGTGAATCAACTTGTGAGAGACAGAATTGTATAATCCAACAACGATAAACTCACAGCAAATCTCTGCAATCTGGTCACATTTTGTGGCAGTGTCAAAAAAAAATGTAAACAGAGGAGGGCGTACCAAAAATATCTTGAGTTTGAATGATGAAAAGTGTTTGAAGCCATTGAAAATACAGAAGGCAACATATGCAACATCCTCAGCCAGAAGTATCGAATTTATGATCCATCCTGACGTCCCCTGATTCATTGATCGCAATGTTAAGGCCACTCGATTCCCTCCAACTGCAAGTTCTGGATATAACATTTCAGCAGTTGTGCGGGTGACCCATGCCGCGTGAAAAGACAAACAATGAAGCACATTTTGTTCTCATTCATGAATGCAAACTGCTCACAACATGCTAAAAGTTTAGTTTATTTCATAACTCCTCAAAGCCTTTGTCGTCTTTAGATAATGATTTGCACGAGTTGAAAGGATTAATCGTTTGATTATCAACTTTTATTTCTGACACACATCCTGAGTTGGACAGGATGGCGACTCGTGCCAGGGCAGTTCCGCTTCAGGTGTAAATATTTAACAAACAGCATTAAATGTAACCATCTGGGCTTTGGGAGAAGGTGAGGTGATACAGACGCGGAGAGATAGCATGAAAGAAAACGGGAAAGGAGAGCGAGGAAATATCGAAAACCTGAGGAGTTGTATGCAAAAAGCTTGGCTCTGATATGATGGGGAAACTGGGCCTGACACGGCGAATGTCCAGAATACGGAATGAACTGCCTGAGAGTCTGTTGTGGGCTGGTTCAATCCTGCTTTTTCCAAAAGAGACATTGCAATTTAATTGAAGAAAGTGAAGAAGCCGGGTGGCGGTGAAAATGCAGCTGCAAAACTCGCTGAGTTATTACGGCATGGAGACGGTACAGATATGAGGAGAACATTTACCTCAGGTTCCAATGCAATCGTTATTTTTCCAGTATAAAAGGAAAAACAAACTTGAGAAGAGGCAGAGAGGGAAACAGAGAGAGAGAGACAGAGACAGTGACAGAGAGACAGAGAGAGAGGGAGAGAAAGAGAGGGAGAGAGAGAGACAGAGAGAGAGAGAGAGACAGAGAGAGAGACAGAGATACAGAGAGAGGGAGAGAAAGAGAGTGAGAGAGAGACAGACAGAGAGAGACAGAGAGAGAGAGACAGAGAGAGACAGAAAGAGACAGCGAGACAGAGACAGAGACAGAGAGAGAGGGAGAGAAAGAGAGAGACAGAGACAGAGAGACAGAGAGGGGGAGAGAGTGAGAGAGAGCACCTCTGAGAGATGCCACGAGAGATTATTGACTGGGGCACAAACTGAGTGATCCATATGTGTGTGTGTGTGTGTGTTGGGGGGGGGGGGGGGGTCGTCGAGGAGAACCCATGATTGCTCGAGGTTTTGAAAATAGGAGAAATAAAGCAGCCAAGCAGAGAAATCTAGTCAGCGAAACAAAAATAAATGGAGTAGAAAGAGTGAGAAAGAGGCAGAGCGAGAGTGAGAGGTTGGGAAGTTTAATATGTGATGTAGAGAGACTTAAATCGACAAGTGGATAAATGTAACCAAAAGGTAAATGCTGTAAAATCTCAACTGATTTTGGAGCATCAGGAAGGCGAGAAAAGAGCTGATGTTTAGAGTCCAGATGACCGCAAAGGGAAAATGCAGTAGACCTGCTGATATTTCCCAGCATTTTCTCGTTTGGTTTCAGATTCCAGCATCCGCAGTAATTTACTGTGAGACAGATGAATGTCCCCTGACAGAGATAGAAATATAGATGCAGGAAGAAAGCTGATTGTGGCTGAGATAAAAAAAAAAACAAAGTTTGAACGAAGGTAAAGGAAATGGCCCGCTAATAAAATAAACATAGAAATGTTTCTCAAACACTTCTCGCAGCCTCAGATGGTTGAAATTAATCTCAGTGACAGAATGTTGAAGCGCTGGAATTCTACAACGTTGGGCACATGGAAAGCACATTTCTTACAGCAGTTCTAACCGTTAACAATAGGACAACTTGTTATCGTAATACTGTCGAATGATTTAAATATTGGCCAGGGGCATCAGAATTTTTTTATTTTCTTTCATAGAACATAGAACAGCACAGTACAGGCCCTTCAGCCCTCAATGTTGTGCTGAGCTTTGTCCGAAACCAAGATCAAGCTATCCCACTCCCTACTATTCTGGTGTGCTCCATGTGCCTATACAATAACTGCTTGAAAGTTCCTAAAGTGTTGGACTCCACTGTCACAGCAGGCAGTCCATTCCACACCCCAAACACTCTCTGAGTAAAGAACCTACCTCGGACATCCCTCCTATATCTTCCGCCATGAACGTTATGCCTCCTAGTAACAGCTACATCCATCCGAGGAAATAGTCTCTGAACGTCCACTCTTTCTATCCCCCTCATCATCTTATAAACCTCTATTAGATTGTCTCTCATCCTCCTCCGCTCGAGAGAAAGAGAAAAGCCCTAGCTCCCTCAACCTTTCCTCATAATACCTACCCTCCAAACCAGGCAGCAACCTGGTAAATCTCCCCTGCACTCTCTCCGATGCTTCCACATCCTTCTTATAGTGAGGTGACTAGAACTGCACACAATATTCCAAATGTGGTCTCACCAAGGTCGTGTACATCTGCAGCATAACCCCACGGCTCTTAAACTCAAATCCCCTGTTAATAAACGCTAACAAACTATAGGCCTTCTTCACGGCTCTATCCACTTGAGTGGCAACCTTCAGAGATCTGTGGATATGTACCCCAAGATCTCTCTGTTCCCCCACATTCCTCAGAACCCTGCTGTTGACCCTGTAATCCGCATTCAAATTTGTCCTCCCAAAATGAATCAACTCGCACTTATCAGGGTTAAACTCCATCTGCCATTTTTCGGCCCAGCTCCGCATCCTACCAATGTCTCTTTGCAGCCTACAACAGCACTCCACCTCATCCACTACTCCACCAGTCTAGGTGTCATCAGCAAATTTACTGACCCACCCTTCAGCCCCCTCCTCCAAGTCATTGATAAAAATCACAAATAGCAGAGGACCAAGCACTGATCCCTGTGGTACACCGCTGGTAACTGGTCTACAGTCTGAAAATTTTCCATCCACCACTACCCTCTGTCTTCTATGAGATAGCCAGTTACTTATCCAATCGGCCATATTTCCCTCTATCCCACACCTCCTTACTTTCTTCATGAGCCGACCGTGGGGAACCTTATCAAATGCCTTACCAAAATCCATGTATACGACATCAACTGCTCTACCTTCATCGACACACTTAGTTACCTCCTCAAATAATTCAATCAAATTTGTGAGGCAAGACTTCCCCTTCACGAATCCGTGTTAACTATCCCAGATTATTTCCAAATGGTCATAAATCCTATCCCTCAGGACCTTTTCCATTAACTTACCGACTAACCGGCCTATAATTACCAGTGTCATTCCTACTTCCTTTCTTGAACAGAGGAACAACATTCGCCACTCTCCAGTCCTCTGGCACCGTCCCCATGGACAGTGAGGACCCAAAGATCAAAACCAAAGGCTCTGCAATCTCATCACTGGCCTCCCAAAGAATCCTAGGATATATCCTATCTGGCCCAGGGGACTTATCGACCGTCAGGTTTTTCAAAATTGCGAATACATCTTCCCTCAGAACATCTACCTCCTCCAGCCTATCAGCCTGTATCACACTCTCATCCTCAAAAACATGGCCCCTCTCCTTGGTGAACACTGAAGAAAAGAAGAAAATCAAGTCTTAAAGATACAGACAATGTGAGTGGAGAGAGGGTGAAGCACAGGTTAAAGACGTGTGGGATTGTGTACAGACAGTGTGAGTGGAGAGAGGGTGAAGCACAGGTTAAAGAGGTGTGGGATTGTGCAAAGATAGTGTGAGTGGAGAGAGGGTGAAGCACAGGTTAAAGAGGTGTGTGATTGTGTACAGACAGTGTGAGTGGAGAGAGGGTGAAGCACAGGTTAAAGAGGTGTGGGATTGTGTACAGACAGTGTGAGTGGAAAGAGGGTGAAACACAGGTTAAAGAGGTGTGGGATTGTGTACAGACAGTGTGAGTGGAGAGAGGGTGAAGCACAGGTTAAAGACGTGTGGGATTGTGTACAGACAATGTGAGTGGAGAAAGGGTGAAGCACAGGTTAAAGAGGTGTGGGATTGTGTACAGGCAGTGTGAGTGGAGAGAGGGTGAAGCACAGGTTAAAGAGGTGTGGGATTGTGTACAGTGTGAGTGGAGAGAGGGTGAAGCACAGGTTAAAGAGGTGTGGGATTGTGTACAGACAGTGTGAGTGGAGAGAGGGTGAAGCACAGGTTAAAGAGGTGTGGGATTGTGTACAGTGTGAGTGGAGAGAGGGTGAAGCACAGGTTAAAGAGGTGTGGGATTGTCTCCAGCCGGGACAGTTACTCATCTACACCTTGGCGGGCCTTGTTGCCGCCTGGCGGCGGAGGTCCCCGCTGGAGGTCCCTCTACGGAGGGATCTCCCCCAATTACGTCGGGGACCTGGGGTGGAGGGTGATGCATGCAGCAGTTCCGCACAACCGTAGGATTCACTGGTTCACAGGCTCCGAAGACTGCCCTTTCTGCGGCCTTGTGGAGTCCGTGGACCATGTCTATGTTGTGTGTCTTAGGCTGCACTCCCTTTATGTTTTCCTAAAGAACCTTTTGTTGATGTTTTGTCTGCACTTCAGTCCCACGCTCCTGATCTACGGACACCCGGTGCGGAGAGGGGAGGGTCGGGATGGCGACCTCCTCGTGAACCTGCTCCTGGGCCTGGCGAAACGCGCCATTTACCGGTCCAGGCTGCGGGCGATCGAGGGGGCCGTCCATCCTGACTGTCTGCCCCTCTAGCGCGGCTACGTTCGCGGCCAGGTGTCCCTGGAGAGGGAGCATGCGGTGTCCACGGGCGAGGTTGACGCTTTCCGCGCCCACTGGGCACCGCAGGGGTTGGGGTGCATTATTGACCCTAATAATCACATTTTAATTTGATCTTTTTAAGTTTCCTTTGTACTTTGATTTCTGTTCGGGCTGTTCCCCCTCCTTTTTGGGGAGCTGCCCCTTTTACTTTGTCCTGATTTAATCTGAGTTTGTTTACTTGGTTTGGTTTGACCTAAAAAAAAAAGAGGTCTCACAGCGCCAGGGAGCCGGCTTCAATTCCCGGCCTTGGCTCACAGTCTGTGTGGAGTCTGCACATTCTCCCCGTGTCTGCGGCCCTTTCCTCACACTCTCCAAACATCAGCAGCGTAGGGGCACTAGCCAGGCTCAGTTGCTGCTCAGTGTCAGGGGGATTAGCAGGGTCAACACGGGGATAGGGTCTGGCTGGGATTGTGGGCGGTACAGACTGGATGGACCCAATGGCCTCATCCTGCACTGCAGCAATTGGATGATTCTATGTTTCATAGAAATATCTGTTATTACACGGCATGGGCGGCACGGTAGCACAGTGGTTAGCACTGCTGCTTTACAGCTCCAGGGACCTGGGTTTGATTCCCGGCTTGGGTCACTGTCTGTGTGGAGTTTGTACATTCTCCTCGTGTCTGCGTGGGTTTCCTCCGGGTGCTCTGGTTTCCTCCCACAGTCCAAAGATGTGCGGGTTAGGTTGATTGGCCATGCTAAAATTGCCCCTTCGTGTCCTGAGATGAGTAGATGAGAGGGATTAGTGGGTAAAATATGGAGGGATATAGGGGTAGGGCCTGGGTGGGATTGTGGTTGGTGCAGACTCAATGGGCCGAGTGGCCTCTTTCTGCACTGTAGGGTTCGTTCTATCTATCTATATCTATCTATCCAATCTAGGCCTTGTCTGTGTAAACACCATCTAAATTGTACGAGCAAACACAGCACCGGATCTCTCTCAGTTATTTCAGTCTCGGCCCTGTGAGAGCATTTGCAGAACATGAAACTAAATTGCTTTTACGGCCGCACATTGAGCAAATGCAAGGAAACTGACTGAGAGCTTGATTGAATACGAGGATATGTGCACATTCTCAGTGCAACACATGTATTGCCACAGCAGCCCCAAATTTCTATCTGTAGAGAGAGAGAAGAACTGGTACCCGCAATGTTTGTGCCTCATGGAAATCCCCTCCCCACCCTTTTGCCTGTCTGGGCTTCAGCTGTGCAACTTTCACCTCCTTGCCATTGTCCACAGTCCGGACACACCCTGGCATACCTTGTTACCGTCTGGCGGCTCTGGTTCCAAGTGGATGGCCTTTCATGCGTGAGTCCTTCCCCTTATCATCACGACCTAGGGTGGAGGGTTTTGCATGCAGCAACAACATACAGTCACAGGTTGAGTTGGTTCATAGACCAAAAATACGTCTGTAAACTTTTGCAACCTTTTGGAGTGCATAGACCACATATATGCAAGTTGCCAAAGGCTGCACTTCATTTTTAGTTTCCTGAGAAATGTGTAACTTTCTTTTGTGGTGGGACTTCCGCCCCAAGCACCGATCTTTGGGCACCCGTTATGGAGGGGGACGGGAATGGGGGAGAAGCTCCTCGTGTGCCTGCTCCTGGGCTTGGCCAAGCTGGCCATTAATAGGTCCAAGCTGAGTGGGTCGTCTGTCCCAACTGTTTTCCCATCGACCGCAGCTTTGTTCACTGCCAGGTGAAAGGGAGCATGCGATCTCTGCTGGCAACATAGAGGTTTTCCTTACGTGGTGGGCGTTGCGGGAACTGGAGTACGTTTTTAACCCATTTCATCATATTTTTCTTTGTAGTTTAAGTTTCCTTTGAGATTCTGTCCATTTTTATGATGCGGCATTTTAATTGATCCCTCAATTTGTTGATTTGGTTTATTTTGTTAAGATGCTGACTGCAAGATGTAGAATTTCACTGGCATCTCAATCTCTGGACTTTTCCTCGGATGCCAACAGTCCACAGTCAGTCACCTTGCAGAAATGTCCCCCCTCATTTTAGCAAAGAGTAGAGGGCTTTCCTGTGTCAGCAGCTGCTGCATCCCTGGTAGGGGTAAGGGATGGAGGGAGAAGGCACGGCGTTGGGGGTGGGGGGAGAACAAGGGGGAGGTCGAGATGGAGTGAGAGGTGGAGGGGGAACCAATTGTAGGTTGCAGTGGTTAGAAAAAACATTTGTACAAATTTATGGTTTCTGAAATTTGTAATTTTGAGCAAACTGAGCAGTGGATGTTTGGTGAATTGTTAATCTGGTAGATTGTGTTCAGTAACAGGTGAACAATAATCTAATTGAATGAAAGTGCAAACACTCGGGAGTGTTCACTGACTCCTGTCCTTGTAAGTTTGTAAATACTTGCTGTGTTTCCTTGATGGGATGAGCTTCCTCAATTAACTCCTGCTGATGTTGGAACAGAGTGTGATCAATGAAAAATACTCTTGTCCGACGCATTGGTCAGAGCAGTGGAGAATAGGAAAACTGAATGGGGAAGATTGAAGAAATAGGGAGGGAGTCTGTCACAAGGTGTTTGGAAGGAAGGGAAGAACTCTCTCTCTCTCTCCCTGAACCATGCCCTCTGTTTATTTTGCTCTGTGTTTTTCTCCAGTATTTCCTGGATTTAATTCAGTGTCCATCAATGAGCATTATTCGAACTGGGCCTCATTGAATAAAGGAGGATAATTGACATCTAGATCCACCAATGAGGAGATGGAAAGCATCGAAGCGCCAGCCTTAGTGACGCAGAACGTCTGTGCACAGAACGTCACAGTCGGCAATGTGCATGCGCCAGTCTGCCGACTACGCGTGAGAGAGAACCGTTGGCGAACAACGGTGTTAGAAAAGAAACAGCATCAACAGTGAGTATATCTGTGTGATTCTACACTGAATAGAGACAGCATCATAACACTGAGTATATCTGGGTGATTCTAGGCTGAATGCAGACCATCAACACTGAATATATCGTTGAATCATAGATTTCCTGCATTGCAGAAGGAGGCCATTCGGCCCATTGAGTCTGCACCGAGCACAATTCCATCCAGGCCCTATTACCTGTAACCCCACATATTTGCCTTGCTAATCTCCCTTACACTAGGGTCAATTTAGCATGGCCAATCAACCTAACCCACACATCTTTGGACTGTGTGAGGGTATCGGAGCACGCAGAGGAAACTCACGCAGAGACCGGGAGAATGTACAAACTTGAAACAGACAGTGACCCAAGGCTGGTAATTGAACCCGGGTCCCTGGCACTGTGCCACCGTGCCATCCATAAATCTGGAAGATCAAGCCTGAATACAGAGACAACATTATAACACTGAGTGTATCTGAGTGATTCTAGGCTGAATAGAGAGAATTACCAGAGGGTTAACCTTCTCTCCACTCACATTGTCTGTCTGTACCTTTAAGACTTGATTACCTGTAAAGACTCGCATTCCAACCATTACTTTGTAAATTGAGTTTGTGTCTTTATATGCCCTGTAAGTGAACAGAATTCCCAGTCACCTGAAGAAGGAGCTTGGGGCTCCGGAAGCTTGTGTGGCTTTTGCTACCAAATAAATCTGTTTGACTTCTTACTGTGAACACTACCAGCTACAGGTCACCATTCTGAAAACAATACCCTTTCCCTGCTGCTCTCTGGAGCGAATTTTCCCGTTCCACCCACCATGGGAATCGGAAAGCCGAGGGGTGGACCATGGAAAGGCCCGTTGACCTCGGGTTGGATTTTACGGTTTTGGGACGAGCGCAGCCGTAACATCCTGCTGTCTGTCTTCTATCACCAAGCCAGTTCTGTTTCCATCGAGCCAGCCCACCCGATTCCTTGTGATTTCAGTTGTTGTACCAGTCTGCCTTGTGGGATCTTGTCAAACGCCTGACTACAGTCCATATAAACTACATCCACAGCCCTTCCCTCATCAATTATCTTTGTCACTTCTTCAAAAACCTCAATCAAGTTGGTGCGACATGACTTCCCCCTACAAAACCATGCAGCCTGACACAAGCTAGTCAATTTCTTCCAAATGTGCACAAATCCTCACCAAAAGTTTCTCCACCACAGACGTTAGGCTCACCAACCCTTGATTTCCTGGAGTATGCCTGCTTTCTTTCTGAAACAAGGGATCAACAATGGCTATTCTCCAGTCCTCTGGAACCTCGCCTGTGGTTAAAGAGGATGTGAAGATATCTTTTTACTCCCCTGTTTCTTTCCTCCCACACTAAATTGGGGTCGATCCCATCTGGCCCCAGGGACTTGTCTACCTTAATGTAATTTAGGATACCTACCACTTCCTTCTTCGATATATTGACATTCCCTCGAGTGTTCACACACCAATTCTTGGCCTTAACATCCTTCACGCCCATCTCCTTGATGAATATGGATACAAAGTTCTCATTAAGGATCTCACCGCCTTCCTGTGGCTCCATGCATAACTTCCCTCTATTGCCCATGAGTGGGCCTATTCTTTCTTGGGCTAGCCTCTTGCTCCGAATACATGCCTAAAAGACCTGGGATTCTCCTTCTCCCTGTTTGCTAAAAATGTTTTACGGCCTCTTTTAGCCCTCCTAATTCCTTCCTATTTTCTCTCTACTCCTCAGGGGCTTTGTCAGTTTTTTAGTTGCCTCGACCTATTGTATCTTTTCTTTTTGACTAAGCTTACAATTTTCCTTGTCATCCATGGTTCCCGAATTCTGGCATTTCCATCCTTCATTTTTCCGGGTCAGGCATGTCCTGCATTTCAATCAATTGGCCTTTAAAAGCTTCCCACATGCCAGACGTGGATTTGCCCTCAAAGAGCCGCTCCCAGTCCGCATTCCCCTGTTCCTGTCTAATTTGGATATATTTGGCCCTCGTCCAATAGAACCGAGGGTCACTCCTGTCCTTATCCATTACTACCCGAAGTCTTATGGAATTATATGGACTTTACTCCCGTATCTGCTCTGAGCTTTCCAGGTGATGTGTAGCTGACTGATGCTTTTTCAAATTTGAATTCCCTTGCTCTGCCATCGACTTGCTCTGCCTTCGACTTGCTCTTAGCATCTTTGCAGTTCTTCGTTAAACGCCCCTTTTTTGTTGCAGTGGTGACAAACAGCATCAAAACATTTGCAATGATTCACATAGTGTGTCCCTCGACACCTGACACATTGCATTGCTTTCACCTTTCTTCTTGCTGCCTCTTTCTTTACTTGATGCCGTGCACCCTCCTGCGCACCACCATTGGTCTTCTGAATATCTTTTGCATTGCAGCCATTTCCATGCACTGAGAAATTTCTGGGGTCCTCTTGAAAGTCAATGTGGCTTCACCCAATAACTGGTGCTTGCTCGGTGTGGGTGAGGCCGGGTCATTGGAGTTGATGAGGAATAAATCCGGATCTGTTCAGATGACCAGGTGTGTATTACAGAGCCTCGCTAGAATGATATTGTAAATTTACTGTTAAATTGAGGAGACCCATCAGGGAGAATGAATTTGTGCTTTGGGATATTGTTTTCACAAAATCAGACACAATGGAAATCTGAGTTGTTGCATGAGATTAAGAGTGAAACGGGTAACTGCATTTTACATTGCTGGTTTTAAACCTTGGTTGTAAATTATTGCTGTTGAATAACTTCCAATTCTAATTTGAAGAAATTAAATGTCTGAATCACTTTTCCATTTCCATATTGGAGAAAGGAGAGGACAATAGCTGAGTTTGATTATATGTCAAGGTATAGGGACACAGACACTGACACATCCACACGAGTGGAGAATATGGAGCAACATGCATTTGTATAGCACCTTTAACGTAGCAAAACATCCCAAGACATTCAACAAGAGAACAATTCAGTGGGAAAACAAATACATAAAACATTCGAAGGGGTCGCTGGGCAGGTGACTAATTTTTGTCAGATTGTTAATCTTTTTGAGGTGAATCTGAGAAGAGGGAAAAGTAAAGCAGCCGAGAGGCTTCGGGAGGGAATTCTGGAGTTCAGGACTTGGCCTGGATTGTGGACAAATTATCCTCAAGATACACAACTTGTCAGATTGGGCAAGGTAGAGATGTCGCTGGCTTCTAGGGCTGCTGTAGGCTGCATGAATAGGAAGAGAGGGGCCATGGAGAGATTGAAAAGCTAGTTTGAGCATTTTAAAATTGTGTTGTCAGGCTGTGAGACAGTGAGAGTTGGTGAACATAGGTGAATGAACTGAGACGTGGTGTGAGTTAGTCAGGATTCAGGAAGCAGAGTTTCAGAGCAGTGAGAATGTAGAGCTGGATATCAGCAGTTTGCATGTTGAACCTGCTGCCAGGTTACCGAGGGGCAGCATGTTGATGAGGAATAGAAGAGGGCCAATGATAGAGATAATGATGTGGGAGTGGCAAGAGAAAGCAATGTCACTGATTCCCTGGATGGAAAGGAATAGATAAGAATTGAACCAGGGGCCTTTGATGCATTTCCACTCAGCTGCACGACAAGAGGCAGGAGTTGGAGAAGGATAACATGGTCAAGCACGTTAAAGGTTGCAGACGGGTGAATGAAGATACTTCATTGACTTTTGTCAGAGTCGGCCAGGATAGTATTTGTGATTTTAACAGCAGAGGCAGGGTGCAAACTTAACTGTATGGAGCTCCTGCAAAAATGGTGCCGGATTTGGGAGGTAACAACATGTTCAATGACTTTGGAGAGGGAAGTGGGAACTGGAAATGGGGCAGAGGATTGCATGGATAAAGGATGGATTTTTCAAGGGACCTGATGAGGGTGACTGGTATTTTGTGAAATAGCTGCCACTAATATCGTGGTAACATGTGCAATTGTAATATTCTGAAATATATTTTACATATCAGTGAAGATCTCAACGCTCTGCTTCTGATTTTAATATTTACATCTGATCCTGACATTGATATTATCCTCATTACAGAGTCTCAGAATCAGGGAACGTCTGTCAATATCATGGCTGAAGGTTCAAACAGGGGAGAATGTTCAACATCTTCAAAAAGAATGAGAATGGACACAGGTAGGATCACAAAACAATACAAATATAATTCCTGTCTTGTCTGCTGCTCACACAGGAAGAGGGAACAGGACAGGGACTGAGTAGAAAGTGGGAGTGAGGCACCATCTCGAGCGGGTTTATCCAATGTTCAGCCCAGGGGCCGGGTGTGACTTGTGAAGCTCCTCTACGCAGCCCCGGAGGCAGTTTTCAAATTGTTGTCAAACAGCTGGGTTCGAATTCAAGATTCTGCTTGGAGCTGCTCCTCTTATCAGAGGTTGTTTCTCTCTCTCGTTGCTGCTGATTGGCTGATTGGTGACGCAGTGAACAGCGTGCTGAAGGCTGGTGTGAAAAAGGAGCAAAGGTATCTCTGGGTGGGGCAAAGTGCAGTGAGGCTGCAGCCCGGTGGGAGGGAACAGGCGTGGCAGGGCTGGGGTGGGTGAAGTCTAGTCGGGTAAAATCGAATCGGGGCTTAAGACAGAATGTTTGTCATTTTCGTGAGAACAGTGACTAAAGAGATGTGTGAATGAATGAGGTTGTGTGGGAGAAAGAGTGCCCATGTATCTGTGTGGGGTGGTGAGAGAGAGAGAGAAAATTGAGACTGAGCGTATGTACTCACACCCGTCCCCACTGTCTCAGACAAAACAATCAGGACCTTTATCCCGTTATCTCTCCAAGATTTGGCCTCTTGAGTGATTAAAAATGTATATATGTCCTCAAGTTGTAAAGGTGAACAAGCCTGATCGAGAGTGAGATCACATTTACAGGTGGAGGGAGCCCTGACGTACTCAGACTGTCCAATCGACAACTGGAAGTGGGCATTGTAAGGTTGACTCAGGCAGAGTGTTCCTGAGCAACAGTGTGACGTGGGCCACAGAATAAGAGTGATAGTGGTTGGAGATTCTGTTGTCAGGGGAATAGACAGATTCTTCTACAGCCCTGGCACATCACAAATGGTAAATTAGCTCCCTCGTACCAGAGGAAAGAATATCCTGGAACTGATGGGATCGTCTTTGAGAAGGAGGAAAGACCAGAAAAGATCCATGTTTTGAAGTAGTGACACAGATGGAAAGATGTTCATAGAGGAGCTGTTAAAACTGACGCACTGGAGTGAAAAACAAAGCATGAGTGAGTGATATCTGGATTGTTCTGTGCTGGGTCAGGTCAGGAGGGAAATAAGAGGCTGGTCAATGTGAAACAGCAAGGCTGGAGCAGGAGTGGGGTTTCTCATCCTCGGCTTCAGAAGAAAGGGCCATAACGTCTGTACCATGAACCCATCTAGGACAATAGAAAGGTAAGTGGAAAAGTGGAAACAAATAATTGATACGAACATATGGAATAGGAGCAGAAGTCGGCCATTCGGCCCCTTCAGCGCTTCTGCCATTCAATAGGATTAACACTGATCTATTTGTGTTTCGAAATCAACAGCCCTCTGAAAGAAGAAAAACATCTCATCATCTCTGACCTCAGAAGACAACTTTGTTTTAAAATAGTGTCCCCTAGTTCTGGACTTACCCACAAGGGGAAACATCCTTTCCATGTCCTCGGTGTCAATAGCGGATTTTATAGGCTTCAATCAAGTCGCTGCCCACTTTTCTAGACTCTGGGGGAAACAAGCCCAGTCTGTCTAGTGTTTCCTCATAAGACAACCCGCTTCTTCGGGGTATCAGTCCAGTTAACTTCCTCTCAATAGCATCTAATGCACTAATATCTTTGTTACATAATGAGCTCATTAACTGGGCACAATATTCATAGAGTCATAGCGGTTTACAGCATGGAAAGTGGCCCTTCTGCCCAACTTGTCCATGCCACCATTTTTTGTTAACCAGTAAGCTGGCCCCAATTGCCTGCGTTTGGCCCATATCCCTCCATACACATCTTACCCATGTAACTTCTAAATGCTTTTTAAAAGACACAATTGTATCTGACTCCACTCCCATCTCTGGCATCTTGTTCTAGACACTCACTACTCTCTGTGGAAAAAATTGTATCTCTCCCCTCTCACCCTAAACCTATGCCCTCTAGTTTTAGAAACCCCCCCCCCCCCCCCCCCCCACTACATTTGGGAAAAGTTGTTTCTCATTAATTTCTCATTAAAGTTGCCCCTCATGAATTTACAGACTCTATAAGATGTCCCCTAAGCCTCCTACGCTCCTGGGAAAAAAGTCCCAGTCTATCCAGCCTCGCCTTATAACTCAAACCATCAAGTCCCAGTAGCATCCTAGTAGATAATATTTTTTGCACTCTTTCTTGTTTAATAATATCCTTTCTATAATAGGGTGACCAGAACTGTACACAGTATTCCAAGTGTCGCCTCACCAATGTCTTGTACAACTTCAACAAGACGTCCCAACTCCTGTATTCAATGTTCTGACCAATGAAACCAAACATGCCGAATGCCTTCTTCACCACTCTGTCCACCTGTGACTCCACTTTCAAGAAGCTATGAACCTGTTCCCCAAGATCCCTTTGTTCTGTCACTCTCACCAACGCCCTACCATTAACTGAGTAAGTCCTGCCCTGGTTCGATCTACCAAAATGCATCACCTCGTATTTATCTAAATTAAACTCCATCCGCTGTTCATCAGCCATTTGAGATGTGGTCTTCCCAATTCCCTGTAAAACTGAAGCATAATATCCTTTTATCTTCAAGTCCACTCAAAATAAACGACGATATTCCATTAGCCTTTTAATGACTTGCTATACCTGCAAATTATTTTTTTCTGACTCATGCACGAGAACACCCAAATCCAAATGCATCCGAATCCTGCAGCCATTCTCCTGTTTAGTAATACTGTTTCTTTTATCTTCCCTGCCAAAGCAAACAGATTCACATTCTCCCACATAATACTCCATCTATCAGTTTTACTTACTCACCCATGCTCAACCTCCTTATATCCTCTTCACAAGACCCTTTTCTACCGATGTTTGTATCATTTGTAAATTTAACCTTGATGTCTTCGCTTCTCTCGTCTATTTCATTCATAAAAATTGTAACAAGTTGATGCCGCAGCATAGGCGCTTGCAGCTTTCCACTGGTCCCAGCCTGCCAATCGGATAAAGCACCCATTCATCAATACTCTGTTTTCGACCAGCCAGCCAATCTTCTATCAATACTATTATGTTACTCCCTGCACTGTCATCTTTTATTTTCCACAAAACTTTGATGTGGCACCTCCTCAAATGGCCTCTGGAATCCAAGTGCAGCATGTCTACAGGCTCCTCTTTATCCACGGTGTCACTGATCCTTCAAAGAACTCCAGTAAATTAGTTCAGCACGATTTCCCTTTTCATGCTGACTCTTCCAGATTTTCTTGAGTTTCTCTGAGTGTCCAGGTATAACCTCCTTAATGATAGATTTGAATGCTTTACCTGTAACAGAAGTCAAAGTAACTGGCCTATAGTATCTTTTTTAACCTCCATCCCTCATTGAATACACGGGTTAAATTTATCTGGTTTTCAGCCTGATGGAACCGTTTCACAAACTAGGGAACTTTAGAAAATTAACACCAATGTGTCCAGTACCTCATGAGCCACATCTTTGTGATCCAAGGATGAATGCCATCTCGATCTGGAGATCTGTCAGCCTCAGCTCTAGCAGTTTGCTCAGCACCAATCCTTCTCGTGATTGCAACTTCATCAAGTTGCTCTCCTAATAGCTGTCCTACAGCTTTTACTGAATGCTTCTGTAGCCTCTAGAGATGTTCCCTTCATCCGCCAGTTCATTATTATCTGCTAGTCTCTCCACATTGTCACTCTCCACAGGACCAGCACCAACTGTATCGGCTCTCTTCTTGTTTGAATACTTGTAAAAACTCCTACTATCACGTTTGCCATTTTTACCTGCTACCTGTTTATTTAAGTGAAGAACACACGTCTTAGACCCATTCTTCTGTCTCAACCTTTTTTTCACTCTTGCTCTTTACTGCAGTGAACAGTGTCAATCCCCCTCACTGTATTCTTTTGGAACAAAGTGTCCAGCTATTTCTCTCTCTGCCTGATGTTGCACACTGTCTTTTGTTCAGCTTCCAGATCAGTATTCCTGATCTGGATTTCCTCGAGCTGCTTACACTTCCTGCAGACGTGTTTGTCAGGAATCGCCTTGGTGTCCAAAAGCTCCCACATTTCCACAGCTGCAACATAGCACCAATGCTGCCATTGGTCCTTATGTTATTTAGTTAGTTAAATTGGTCATTTAATTAACTTAAAATCATTCCTATGTGTACAACACCTCTTTCCCCCAAGCACTGAAATCCCACTTGAAGCAAATTTGCTGCTCTCAGTCTCTGTCTTACTCCGGCGTAGTTACCTGTTCCTCACACCCCTTTTACACAATACAAAATTAGTATAGATACTGCTACCTTGAAAGAACAGCAAAGAGTGAAAACACATATTTTCGGAGCATCGAAGGAAACTTGCAAGTGATATTAAATCAAAACATTTTTTTCAGTTACATTTGGGTGGTTAGTAATAACGTACACCCTGTGAAAATTGATAATAGTGATATTGTCAGTGAAAATATGGAAATGGGGATATGTCAAATACTTACTTTGCATCAGAATTTACAGTAAATTAGAGAACAACATGCCAGACATCTCCAGGAAACTAATGCTGAATCAGGGATAGGGTTCATTGCAGCATTTTAAGGTGCTGTTGAGGCCACACCTGGAGTACTGTGTACAGTTTTGGTCTCCTTACTTGAGAAAGGATATACTGGCACTGGCGAGGATGCAGAGGAGATTCACTCGTTTGATTCTGGAGTTGAGAGGGTTGGCTTATGAGGAGAGACTGCGTAGACTGTGCCTATATTAATTAGAATTCAAAGGAATGAGGGGAGATCTTATAGAAACATATAAGATGATGAAGGGAATAGATAAGATAGAAGCAGGGGAGTTGTTTCCGCTGGCAGGTGAAACTAGAACTATGGGGCATGGCCTCAAAATAAGGGCTAAGTTCGTTACAGGGTTAAGGTCAAATATGCTTTCACTGAATGTTTCTGTGTTAAACACAGTAAGAAGTCTCACAACACCAGGTGTTGGCATCATGTTTCTGTGTTCCCAGACGGTTTGTTGACAGGGGCCTCGGTTGCTTCTTGTAATGTGAAGTGTAACAACATGGATAGAAACTCATTGACATGTTTATTTTTCTCCATTTGTGTTCACAGATCCAAACTCCACAATCCCTCAGTTCGTGACAAATTGTGATGATTACCAGTTGTTCCAATGGACAAAATTCTACCGGGACAGACTAGTGCAGGCGATGGAAGGAGGAGTGGATGGAGTCAGCTTATCGTTAACATACGAGAAGATTTTCACTGGACAAGAACATGGAGTAAGTGGGAGGAATACAGAATTAGTTTGCATTATTTCAATCAGTACACAACTTTCAGGATATATTGACAAATGATGGTAAAAGAGCAGGTTCTGTCCAGATAATCTTCTAGCAGACAAGGAATCACACCCTGCACTGATAATGGAGTTATGGACCAATAATATTCCTGTCTTTAAGTCTATACCTGACCCAGGTATGAGGAGAGGGAAACCTCAGAGTTTGGGAATTTTGGGATCTGGCGATCCTTTTGGATTCTTCACAGCTCGACTGTACTCACCACGCATGGGGACAGCAGCCTGGCTGCACTCACCACGCAGTTTATTGGGATATTTCTGGGTCCACTCAGGGGCTTGTGTAAACCAGTGTTAAAGGCACCCTTGTAAGATCGGAGCTTTGAAACACCATGAAACATGCTTTGATCTCACTGTGGCAGTTTGTATATTTCGTCAAAACCAATTTGTTTCACTAAGGACCTTTATAGAGTCATAGAGATTTACAGCATGCC
The DNA here is from genome assembly GCF_964213995.1 of Mustelus asterias. Classification (NCBI taxonomy): domain Eukaryota; kingdom Metazoa; phylum Chordata; class Chondrichthyes; order Carcharhiniformes; family Triakidae; genus Mustelus; species Mustelus asterias. The sequence goes on from NW_027590109.1 coordinate 771,379, forward strand.
AACAGGCCCTTCCGCCCAACTTGTCCATGCAGCCCCATTTTTTAACCCCTAAGCTCGTTCCAATTGCGCCTTTTTGTCCCATATCCCTCTTTACCCATCTCATGTAACTCTCTAAATGCTTTTTAAAAGACAAACTTGTACCCGCCTCTACTACTACGTCTGGCAGCTTGTCCCGGAAACTTAACACCCTCTGTGTGAAGAAACTGCCCCTCTGGACCCTTTTGTATCTCTCCCCTCTCACCTTAAACCTATGCCCTCTAGTTTAGTCTCCTCTACCTTTGGGAAAATATATTGACGATCTAGCTGATCTGTGCACCTCTATTTTATAGACCTCTATAAGATCACCCCTCAGCCTTCTACGCTCCAGAGAAAAAAGTCCCAGTCTATCCAGCCTCTCCTTACAACTCAAACCATCAAGTCCCGGTGGCATCCTAGTAAATCTTTTCTGCATTCTTTCTAGTTTAATATACTTTCTATAATAGGGTGACTAGAACTGTACACAGCATTCCAAATGTGGCCGTACCAATGTCTTGTACAACTTGAAGACATCCCAACTCCTGTATTCAATGTTCTGACTAATGAAACCAAGCATGCCGAATGCCTTCTTCACCACTCTGTCCACTTTTTCAAGGAGCTATGAACTTGTGCCCCTAGATCTCTTTGTTCTGTAACTCTCACCAACGCCCTACCATTGACTGAGTAAGTCTTGCCCTGGTTCGATCTACCAAAATGCATCATCTTGCATTTATTTAAATTAAACTCCATCTGCCATTCGTCAGTCCACTGGCCCAATTGATCAAGATCCCGTTGCAATGCTAGATAACTGTCTTCACTATCCTCTATGCCACCAATCTTGGTGTCATCTGCAAACTTACTAACCATGCCTACGAAATTCTTATTCAAATCATTAATATGAATGACAAATAACAGTAGACCAAGAACGGATCCCTGAGGCACACCACTAGTCACAGGCTTCCAGTTTGAAAAACAACCATATACAACCACCCTCTGTCTTCTGTCATCATGCCAATTGTGTCTCCATTTAGCTACCTCACCCTGGATCCCATGAGATTTAACCGTATGCAACAACATACCACGTGGTACCTTGTCAAAGACCTTGCTAAAGTCCATATCGACAACATCAACTGCACTCCCCTCATCTACCTTCTTGGTTACCCCTTCAAAAAACGCAATCAAATTTGAGAGACCTGATTTTCCACTCTCAAAACCATGCTGACTGTCCCCTGTCAGTCATTGCATCTCTAAATGCCTGTCGATCCTATCTCTCAAAATACCTTCTAACAATTTACCCACCACAGATGTGAGGCTCACCGGCCTGTAGTTCCCAGGCTTTTCCCTGCAACTCTTCTTAAACAAACGCATAACATTTGCCACCCTTCAATCTTCAGGCATCTTACCTGTGACTTTAGCTGAGGAAACCTGCTGTCCTGACTCAAGCTGGCCTGTATGTGGACCCAGACACACAGAAATGTGGTTGACTACTCACTGCCCTCTGAAATAGTCTAGAAAAAGAGGCAAATTCTCCCAATCAAGAATGTCTTGGCAGCACGATTACTGACTGAACTTTCCAGGCTGAACTTGTGGCAGATTCATTTGTTCATGACAGTGTTGGTAAGACTCAGCGCACAGCCTGTGTTGGAGATGAAGTAGCTCTTTAAACTGAGGAGTGGGTGTGGTGTTGTGCGATGCTCTGCCCTTGTGAAATGTGATAGATTTATCAGGTGCAGCATTGCTTATCACCTCAATCTATTCGACAAAACATGACGCATCCATCACTCCACCATTATAATCAAACCAGAGGCCTAGCCCTGGTTCAATGAGTTGTGTAGACGAGTGTTATGACAGCCATAAAGGACATGGGAGATGGTCATTAAATCTCCTGTCAGTTTTTTGAAGTTCTAAGTTCCTGCTTGAGCGGAGGCTTTAATCGGACTGCTGGTCCTGGGATACAGACTTGCTTGCTGTAAGTCGTGATTGCGGCTCTTCCTTTTGATTTTCAGTCAACGGTTTCTGGTGATGGGAAAGTGGATTTGGAGGCTTCCTGCATTGGCGATGAGGAGTGAATAAAAAAACATTTTTTTCCCCTCTGCGGACGACTGCCATTTGTCAAGTAGCTTCTTCAGTAATGAAAAGCAAATATGTTTCTTCTTGGGAAACCTGAGCCCTATGATAACAGTGTACAGACTGCATGCATTACGACTTGTAAGGCAGGGAGGAGGCAGACGTTTGAGGGAACCGTGGTTTACTAAGGAGGTTGAATCTCTTGTGAAGAGGAAGGAGACTTGTGTTAAGATGCGACGTGAAGGCTCAGTTAGGGCGCTTGAGAGTTACAAGTTAGCCAGGAAGGACCCCAAGAAAGAGTTAAGAAGAGCCAGGAGGGGACATGAGAAGTCTTTGGCAGGTAGGATCAAGGAAAACCCTAAAGCTTTCTATAGGTATGTCAGGAGTAAAAGAATGACTAGGGTAAGATTAGGGCCAGTCACGGACAGTAGTGGGAGGTTGTGCGTGGAGTCTGAAGAGATAGGAGAGGCACTAAATGAATATTTTTCGTCGGTATTCACACTGGAGAGGGACAGTGTTGTCGAGGGGAGTACTGAGATGCAGGCTGTTGGACTGGATGGGATTGATGTTCATAAGGAGGAGGTGTTAGCAATTCTGGAAAGGGTAAAAATCGATAAGTCCTCTGGGCCGGATGGGATTTATCTTCTGATTCTCTGGGAGGCTAGGGAGGAGATTGCAGAGCCTTTGGCTTTGATCTTTGCGTCGTCATTGTCTACAGGAACAGTGCCAGAAGACTGGAGGATAGCAAATGTTGTCCCCTTGTTCAAGAAGGGGAGTAGGGACAACCCTGGTAATTATAGACCGGTGAGCCTTACTTCTGTTGTGGGCAAAGTATTGGAAAGGATTATAAGAGATAGGATTTATAATCACCTCGAAAAGAATAATTTGATTAGGGATAGTCAGCACGGTTTTGTGAAGGGTAGGTTGTGCCTCACAAACCTTATTGAGTTCTTTGGGAAGGTGACCAAAGAGGTGGATGAGGGTACAGCTGTTGATGTGGTGTATATGGATTTCAGCAAAGCGTTTGATAAGGTTCCCCATGGTAAGCTTTTGCAGAAAATACAGACACATGGGATTGAGGGTGATTTAGTGGTTTGGATCAGGAATTGGCGAGCTGTAAGAAAACAACGGGTGGTGGTTGATGTGAAATATTCATCCTGGAGTTCAGTTACTAGTGGTGTACCGCAAGGATCTGTTTTGGGGCCACTGCTGTTTGTCATTTTTATTAATGACCTGGATGAGGGCATGGAAAGATGGATTAGTAAATTTGCGGATGACACTAAAGTCGGTGGAGTTGTAGACAGTGCGGAGGGAAGTGGCAGGTTACAGAGGGACATAGATAAGCTTCAGAGCTGGTCTGAGAGGTGGCAAATGGAGTTTAATGCGGAAAAGTGTGAGGTGATTCACTTTGGAAGGAGTAACAGGAATAAAGAGTACTGGGCTAATGGTAAGATACTTGGTAGTGTGGATGAACAGAGGGATCTGGGTGTCCATGTGCATAGATCCCTGAAAGTTGGCACCCAGGTTGATAGGGTTGTTAAGAAGGCGTACGGTGTGTTAGCTTTTATTGGGAGAGGGATTGAGTTTCGGAGCCAGGAGGTCATTTTGCAACTGTACAAAACTCTGGTGCGGCCGCACAGTTCTGGTCACCGCATTATAGGAAGGATGTGGAAGTGTTGGAAAGGGTGCAGAGGAGATTTACCAGGATGTTGCCTGGTATGGTGGGAAAATCGTATGAGGAAAGGCTGAGGGGCTTGAGGTTGTTTTCGTGAGAGAGAAGAAGGTTAAGAGGTGACTTAACAGAGGCATACAAGATGATCAGAGGATTAGATAGGGTGGATAGTGAGAGCCTTTTTCCTCGGATGGTGTTGGCTAGCTCGAGGGGACATGGCTTTAAATTGAGGGGTGAGAGATATAGGACAGATGTTAGAGGTAGGTTTTTAACTCCGAGAGTAGTAAGGGCATGGAATGCCCTGCCTGCAGCAGTAGTGGACTCGTCAACATTAAGAGGGTTCAAATGGTTATTGGATATACATATGGATGATATTTGAATAGTGTAGATTAGAGGGGCTTTAGATTGGTTCCACTGGTCAGCGCAACATCGAGGGCCGAAGGGCCTGTACTGCGCTGTAATGTTCTATGTTCTACTTTCATGTTAGCAACATGGAAGGAGATTGAAAACAAATGTAATATTGTTGACAGCATGCGAGGCCCTGACATTCAGTATGATTTTAAAAGTTTGACCTTGCCGCATGACTTAAACTTTTGATGAACTCGTAGACCTGTGGAAAACCACTGTGACCTGAATCCCTCTGTTATACTCCAGAGATACCACTTCAACGTGGCCAAGAAACCTGTAGGGAACCGGTCACCCAATTTTTGTCTGGATTACGAAAATTAGCAGAACATTTGTGAAGTCAGGCTGCCTCTGGATGAATTGTGGCGATATAGATTGGTCTGCAGCCTAAATAACCTAACTACCCAAAAGAAACTATTGGCATAACTCAGTCTGGATTTAAAACACATAGTTCCAATAACCTAATGTCAGAAGAATGCAGACGAGGTGCTCAGGAGCTACAAGGGTCGTCGGGCAGCAAAGTTATCCAACTGGGGAGAGTGTCATTGTGTAAACAGTCTTCAATAGGGAGTGCTTGTGTAAACCAGGTCTTAAAGGACCCTTTGCGAGATCAGAGCTTTAAAAAACCATGAAACAGTCAACGAAAGGCAATAATGACCCGAAGAGTGTTAGGGAACATAGGTCAGAGAGTTGCGGATGCCAGACAATAAATTATTACTAATATTGCCAAAGGGCACAGCCAAGGTGAAATTTTAGGAATAGGCAAAATGCGTGCTGCCCAGTGAAGAAACCATGGCCAATACCTGACCGTACCATGCTGCTTTTCCTTCTTCCAGAGTCAGGGATATACAACGGAATCACATCACCACAACAAAGGCTGCCCTCATAATTGCAGAATTACTGGTAAATGGCTAACCCCAAAGAAACGGGAACAGGCCCTTCAGCCCATCAAGCCTGCACCAATGATGCTGCATGACTTAACTAAAACCCCCTACCCTTCCAGGGACGATATCCCTCCATTCCCATCCTATTCATGTATTTGTCAAGATGCTTAAAGTCACTATCGTATCTGCTTCCACTACGTCCCCCAGCAGCGAGTTCCAGGCACCCACCACCCTCTGTGTAAAAAATCTGCCTCGCACATCTCCTTTAAACCTTGCCCCTCGCACCTTAAACCTGTGCCCCCTCGTAATTGACTCTTCCACCCTGGGGGAAAAAAACTTCTGACTATCCACTCTGCCCATGCCCCTCATAATCTTGTCAACTTCTATCAGGTCTCCCCTCAACCTCTGTCGTTCCAGTGAGAACAAACCAAGTTTCTCCAACCTCTCCTCATAGCTAATGCCCTCCATACCAGGCAACATCCTGGTAAATCTTTTCTGTACCCTCTCCAAAGCCTCCACATCCTTCTGGTAGTGTGGCGACCAGAATTGAACACTATATTCCAAGTACAGCCTAACTAAGGTTCGATTAAAGCTGCAACATGGCTTGCCAATTTTTAAACTCAGTGCTCCGGCCGATGAAGGCAAGCATGCCGTATGCCTTCTTGACTACCTTCTCCACCTGCATTGCCACTTTCAGTGATCTGTGTACCTGTACACTCAGATCCCTTTGTCTATCAATACTCTTAAGGGTTCTGCCATTTACTGTATATTTTCTTTCTGTATTATACCTCCAAAATGCATTACCTCACATTTGTCCCGATTTAAACACTGCCACCTCTCCACCCAAGTCTCCAACCGATCTATATCCTGCTGTATCCTCTGATGGTCCTCATCGCTATCTGCAAATCCACCAACCTTTGTATCTTCCGCAAACTTACTAATCAAATCAGTTACATTTTCCTCCAAATCATTGTAATATATAAAACAGCAATGGTCCCAGCACTGATCCTTGAGGAACGCCACTTGTCACAGCCCTCCATTCAGAAACGCACCCTTCTACTGCTACTCTCTGAGCCAGTTTTGTATCCACCTTGCCAGCTCACCTCTGAGCCCATGCGACTTCACCTTCTGCACCAGTCTGCCATGCGGGACCTTGTCAAAGGCCTTACTGAAGTCCATGTAGACAACATCCACTGCCCTACCCTCACCAATCATCTTCGTCACTTCCTCGAAAAACTTGATCAAGTTAGTGAGACACGACCTCCGCTTCATAAAACCATGTTGCCTCTCTCTAATTTCCAAGTGGGAATAAATTCTGTCTCGAAGAATCCTCTCCAATAATTTCCCTACACTGATGGACATCATAATGGATACCCATAATGGGCATTTGGTACATCCTTAGCTGGTCTCTGTTCTAGGAGAACAGACACACAAACACCTCCAACCTGACATCCAACTCCTAAGTTTGGAAGACACAAAGGCCAGGCTAGCCACCTGCACACGGGAATCTTTACAAGTAAAAATCACCACCGTGGTCTCAGTGACTTCAAGGCAGCAAACAACTCGCCTCACACAAAAGGATCAAGTTTCATGGGACGAGATTGGCTCCCGAAGACTTGGCTCCAGAAGACCCGGCTGATGCGGTTGGAGATCTTTAGGGAAGGCGTTGGGTGACTGTACAAAGTCCAGTCGATGCCCTGGAAGTTTCCAAGAAAGTCTTGAAAAACATAAAAGGGGCCAAGGTCAAGATCTACATCGACCCCGATGCTTAACCTAGGGCAAGACTAGTTCCTTACTCCATGCTGGAGAAGTTGGAAACTGAACGAGGGCAATTTGCACAGGCCTTATTTGGCTGTTTTTTAAGTCCAGCAAATCAGTTTGTCATCGGGATTATAAACAGTCAGCTGGTTTTTCAAACTCGATAGGCACTCCTGTTCAGAATCAAAGACCTCTCTGCTAACTCAACAGGTGGCCAGATGTTCACCAATTTGGACATGTGCCACGTCTATCTTCGGCTTGTATTGGATGAGTCCTCCGAGAAATATGTGATAAATGCGAACAAGGGACAATAGAAGTAAACTCGCTTGCCCTTCGATTACATCAGCGTGCCATTTTCCAGTGAGTCATGGAGAACATTCTTCAAGGGCAACCCAAGTAGCTTCGTAACAGGGACACCTAACATACTTTAAAAAAGGACTTGCAGAGTTTTTCAGAAACAGGTGTGTGCTTGATGAGGGAGAAATGCATCTTCCAAGCAGCTGAAGTAACCTACTTAGGCGACCAGATAGATGGCAACGGGTTATACCCAGTGGAGGATAAGCTAAAAACAATCAAGGAGGCATCAACTCCAAAGAACTCCACAGGGGTTGAAATATTTTCTGGGATTGGTTACTTATTATGGAAAAATTATCCTGAATTTGCCTTCCATGCTGGCCCCCTTGCACGCCTTACTATGAAAATACAGAGATGGTCCTGGGAAGCTCCACAGGCAGAGGCTTTCGCTAAAATCAACTGTTAGCTATTATAATCTAACTTATTGGCCCATTTTGATGCCGACAAATAACTTGTGCTGACACACAACGTTTCCCTGTACAGGCCTGGGCCGGTGCTTTTACAGCACTCGAAATATGGGACGGAGAAGCCCACCGTGCGTGCATCCAGGACCTTTCTGGATGTAGAGTGAAGGTATTCTCAGATTGAGGAAGAAGGGTTGGTGGTGTATTTGGTGTGGAAAAATTCCATCAGTATGTCTACGGTAGACGTTTCCCAATCATTACCAACCACAAATTCTTATTGGGACGTTTCAACCAGGACAAGGCATCCCGTTATTGTCTCCATCCAGATACAGCATTGGGCCTTTTTACTGGCTGCCTACAAATATCGTGCAGAGCACCAGTCTGGAATCCAGATTGCCAATACACTGAGTCGCCTCACATTGCCCACAAGCTTATCTCCTTTACCAGCATTGCATCAGGTCGTGATGACACTAAATCATTTGGAGAGTTTGTCAGTCTCCGCAAGGCAGATTAGAGCCTGGACATAGAAAGATCAATCTACAGCATTTGATCCTACATGGAGGATTCCAATGATTGCCTGCGAAGAAATGCAACCTCACCTTGCTGAGAAAGACTAGCAGTATTGAGGATGGGATCAATGAGGGTCTCGAGCGTCGTTCCGCCCCCAGGATGACATCTAATATTAGTGGAAGTACATAATGGCCACCTTGGAGTATCAGAGCTGAAAATGCTGGACAGGAGTTACGTCTGCTGGCCCGGCCTCGACTCAGTCACTACGGACTTGGATAAGCAGTGTGATTGTGCTAAGAAAATCAAAAGCTTCCTCCCTCAGTCTCTCCGCACCCATAGGAATAATGTGGCAGGCCATGGGTACAAGTACATGTGGACTTTGCAGGGCTCTTTATGGGTTCCATGTTTTTAATCATGGTACATACACACTTCGAATGGTTGAAGATACAATGCATGAGTTCCACGACTTATCCCAGGCTGCGATCAATAAATTGCGATAAAGCTGTTGTACGCATGGGACAGCAGAAGCCCTGGTTTCCAATAGTGTTATGGCCATTACCTGCAGTGATTTTCAGAATGTTGGCTCTGTGTCCAAATCACCCGACCCAGCACCTACCAGCCCGTCGTCAAACAGATTGGCGGCACAGGCGGTGCAAACCTTCAGAAATGGCATGAGCAAAACAACTGATGGCAACCATGGAGAGCAAACTGGCATGATATTTGTTTGACTATAGGACCGCACCACATATAACAAATGGAGTTGCCTCTGTGGAACTGTTACTGGGATGGCAGCTTCATACAAGACAGAGACTACTGTTTCCAAACCTGGCAGGGAGGGTGGGGACCCAACGAGAAAATCAGAAGAAAAATCAAGATTCTACAAGGACAGAAAGAACATGTGAAACAGGTCACCTGATTCACACAATCAACTTCAGCAATGGTCCGAGCTAGGACCCTGTGCTTGTTATGGAGAAAACGGGGCCTGTATCTTCAGCTGAAAGCCTTAAAGAAACAGCTGGAGCATCTCAGACGCAGGTTGTCCACTTCTGAACAGGTCCCACTTCCCATGGAGACAGCCGCTTCAAATGTTGGCCCTCAACGCGAAGCTGAGTCCGCATTAGCCTCTCCAGATAAAGAAGGCATGGACTCTGAGATGAAAGCTGAGGAAGCGGGTGTCCAGGCTACAAAAAAACCAAAGGAGGAGACCGCATCAGTGAACCTACGATGCTCCCTCGAAACAGAGATCCCTATTCAAAGAGAACAAAGAACAGTACAGCACAGGAAACGGGCCCTTCGGCCCTCCAAGCCTGTGCCGCTCCTTGTTCCAACTAGACCAATCGTTTGTATCCCTCCATTCCCAGGCTGCTCATGTGACTATCCTGGTAAGTCTTAAACGATATCGGCGTGCCTGCCTCCATCACCCTACTTGGCAGCACATTCCAGGCCCCCACCACCCTCTGTGTAAAAAAACGTCCCTCTGATATATGAGTTCTACTTCGCCCCTCTCACCTTGAGCCCGTGACCCCTCGTGATCGTCACCTCCGACCTGGGAAAAAACTTCCCACTGTTCAGCCTATCTATACCCTTCATAATCTTGTACACCTCTATTAGATCTCCCCTCATTCTCCGTCTTTCCAGGGAGAACAACCCCAGTTTACCCAATCTCTCCTCATAGCTAAGACCCTCCATACCGGGCAACATCCTGGTAAACCTTCTCTGCACTCTCTCGAACGCCTCCACGTCCTTCTGGTAGTGCGGCGACCAGAACTGGAAGCAGTACTCCAAATGTGGCCTAACCAGCGTTCTATACAGCTGCATCATCAGACTCCAGCTTTTATACTCTATACCCCGTCCTATAAACGCAAGCATACCATATGCCTTCTTCACCAACTTCTCCACCTGTGTTGCCACCTTCAAGGATTTGTGGCTTGCACACCTAGGTCCCTCTGTGTTTCTAGACTCCTGATGACTCTGCCATTTATTGTATAACTCCTCCCTATATTATTTCTTCCAAAATGCATCACTTCGCATTGATCTGGATTATGCTCCATCTGCCACCTCTCCGCCCAATTTTCCAGCCTATCTGTATCCTACTGTATTGCCCGACAATGCTCTTCGCTATCCGCAAGTCCAGCCATCTTCGTGTCATCCGCAAACTTGCTGATTACACCAGTTACACCTTCTTCCAAATCATTTATATATATCACAAATTGCAGAGGTCCCAGTACAGAGCCCTGCGGAACACCACTGGTCACAGACCTCCAGCCGGAAAAAGACCCTTCGACCACTACCCTCTGTCTCCTATGGCCAAGGCAGTTCTCCACCCATCTAGCCACTTCTCCTTGTATCCCATGAGCCTTAACCTTCTTAACCAACCTGCCATGTGGGACTTTGTCAAATGCCTTACTGAAATCCATATAGACGACATCCACGGCCCTTCCTTCATCAACCGTTTTTGTCACTTCCTCAAAAAACTCCACCAAATTTGTAAGGCACGACCTCCCTCTTACAAAACCATGCTGTCTGTCACTAATGAGATTGTTCCGTTCTAAATGCACATACATCCTGTCTCTAAGAATCCTCTCCAACAACTTCCCTACCACGGACGTCAAGCTCACCGGCCTATAATTTCCTGGGTTATCCCTGCTACCCTTCTTAAACAACGGGACCACATTCGCTATCCTCCAATCCTTCGGGACCTCACCCGTGTCCAAAGAAGCGACAAAGATTTCCGTCAGAGGCCCAGCAATTTCATCTCTCGTCTCCCTGAGCAGTTGAGGATAGATGCCATCAGGCCCTGGGGCTTCGTCAGTTTTAATGTTCCCTAAAAAACCTAACACTTCCTCTCTTGTAATGGAGATTTTCTCTAATGGGTCAACACCTCCCTCCGAGACACTCCCGGTTAACACGCCCCTCTCCTTCGTGAATACCGATGCAAATGATTCATTTAGGATCTCCCCTATTCCCTTGGGTTCTCAGCATAATTCCCCTTCTTTGTCCCTGAGAGGTCCGATTTTCTCCCTGACAACTCTTTTGTTCCTAACGTATGAATAGAATGCCTTCGGTTTCTCCTTAATCATGCCTGCCAAGAACATCTCGTGACCTCTTTTTGCCCTTCTAACTCCCCGTTTGAGTTCTTTCCTACTCTCTCTGTATTCCTCCAGAGCTCTATCTGTTTTCAGTTGCCTGGACTTAACGTACGCCTCCCTTTTCATTTTAATCAGATCCTCAATTTCCGTGGTTATCCACGGCTCTCGAATCCTACCTTTCCTATCTTTCCTTTTTACATGCCTATCCTGCAGCCTTATCAATTCACTTCACTGCCTGATCCAGGGCTGCCTTCAATGCACAGCAGTCCAAACGCTAAGTGACAGACAGTATCTCCTCATGGTGGGGGTTGTAGGGGAGAAACGGATTGTAGGTGGGGGGAGGGGTGGGGCGAGTGTTATGAAGGACACGGGAGATCGTTGATAGATCTGCCCAGGGGCTTTGTGGAGTACAAAGTCACTTATTGAGCAAAGGGAGCCTTGCCCAATGGGAAGATAGCGATTGGAGTTTAAAACCTTTTGCTTTAAGCCGCACTGTTATTGCAGGTCCCAAGTTTACAGACTTGTTTACTCCAACGGATGCAACTCATCTTGTTAGTCCCATTGAAGGGTTTCTGGTGAGAGGAAACTGTCTTTTTCTGAATTACTACAGAGAGCATTGCAGGAACAGCAGCAGGGATACATAAAAATGATGTGCTAACCTGGTGCATCTACAACCCTTCACCATGCTATAGATAGACAGGCAAGTTGAGCCACAACTGACACAGCATAAAGCTTTTCTATCCTGCCATGCCGGGCATATCATGTTGGATAATTAAACAGCAAACATGTGGAGGGGATTTCGCAAAGTTCCACATCAAAAACATCAGAGTCCAGCTCATGAGTGCAAAAGACACGGCTGAAGCATTCGCAATAATATTCAGTCAGACATGTTACTGAGTTATTCATTTCAGCCTCTTCATGGGATCCCCATCATCACAGAAAAAACAATTCAATTCCCTCCACATGATCTAAAGGAATAACTTAGTGCTTGGTGTGCAGGAACACTGACAACATCCTGGCTGTGATACTGAAGCTTTGTGCTCCAGCACAGGCTGCACTGTGAGCCAAGCTGTTCAGTGCAGCTACAACACTGGCATCTACCCGACAATATGGAAATATTGCCAGCAACAGCCTGTCCATGATAAACAGGACAAACCCACTCCAGGAATTACCATTCTATTAATCTATTCACAGTCATCAAAATGATGGAAGGGATCATCAACAGTTCTTGCAGTGGGACTTGCTCAGCAATAACCTGCTCACAGATACTTAGTTTGCGTTCTGCCAGGACCACTCTGCTGCAGAGCTCCTTTGGTTTAGACATGGCTAAAAGAATTACAGGGGAGAGGTGAAAGGGTCTGTCATTCACATCAAGACAGCATTTTAACTCAATTAGCATCAAAAACCTTCCGGCAAAACTGGAGTCAATGGAAATCCGTATTCATATTGCCTCTGACACTTGTTTTCAGTGAAGATAGATCCACTTTCCACAATGGGTCCTCGTCCAACCACACAATCATCTCAACCATTCCAGTTGTTTTCAGAAGCTGCAATAATTTTGTTGCACTGAGGGAATCACAACTGGATACAATATTCTAAATGTGGTCTCAGCAATGATTTTAGGAATGAGCTGGATTATCTCACTTTGATTCAATATTGTCCTCATAATCCACCACAACGCTTAGTTTACTGCAACTGACACTGACTCGTATCAATTGTAGACCCTTGTAGTCTCAGAATCTTACAGAATAGAAGCTGGAATAGTGTTAAAAAGAATGCTTTCCCTATTTTTTTCATTGTGGAAAGTCAGTCTTCACGGGGGAATATAACATCATTGAATTCATTCACTTTGTGATTTTCTGCCCCTGTGCTCTGGGAAAGTAATTTACTCCCTCTCTTAAACATTGAAAAAATAACTCCATTGTCTGCTACCCCCAACACAAACTCCATCTCCTCACCACATGATTGTATTCCATTCCCAGTCGCTGACTGAGACCTGGCCAGACTATCTGTGACTTCAGTGTTCAGAATCAAGCTGAACTCCATTTCCTGCATAATTGTTAGTGCAGAAATATCCTTATTCTCTGAATGTAACACTGCAAATTTCTCCTCCCACCTCAGCACAGCTCCTGCTGAATCCAAATCTATATTTTTGTTACCCCCAGATTTGTCTGTTCCAATGTTCTCCTGTTGGGCCTCCCACATTGCCCTTTATCTTCAGCTGCTCAGATTCTGCTGCCTTTACTGTGTTCCCCGTCAGACTCCAGATATCACTTTGTGCTCACAGTCCTCAGATGTCTTCAATTTAAAATTCCCATTCTTCTAGTTTAAGAGTCAATGAGTTTGAACCATTCCTGTAAACTCCAGTCTGAAATTCTCCATTCGCATGACTCTGACATCTTGCGCAGCCCCTCCTCCACACCCCACTTGTAACTGTGTTACTATCTCTCAAATCCTATCTCACTCCCCTCTCCTCTTCACCCAGATTTCATACTAGTAATTTGAAAACGAAAAATGTTTTGTTTCTGGAATTTGAGTTACTGAGCGCTAAAGATTACATTAGATTTTTCACCATTGTCAAAGGCTCATTCTCCTGACCTAAATTAGCAGTTGGTATTTGGATTTGTCAATGGCAATTTGTCAGTCAAATTTAATTTTAACTTTGCTTCCATTTAGAACATAGAACATAGAAAGCCACAGCACAAACAGGCCCTTCGGCCCACAAGTTGCGCCGATCACATCCCCACCTCTAGGCCTACTATAGCCCTCAATCCCATTAAATGCCATGTACTCATCCAGAAGTCTCTTAAAAGACCCCAACGAGTTTGCCTCCACCACCACCGACGTCAGCCGATTCCACTCACCCACCACCCTCTGAGTGAAAAACTTACCCCTGACATCTCCTCTGTACCTACCCCCCAGCACCTTAAACCTGTGTCCTCTCGTAGCAACTATTTCAGCCCTTGGAAATAGCCTCTGAGAGTCTACCCTATCCAGACCTCTCAACATCTTGTAAACCTCTATCAGGTCACCTCTCATCCTTCGTCTCTCCAGGGAGAAGAGACCAAGCTCCCTCAACCTATCCTCATAAGGCATGCCCCCCAATCCAGGCAACATCCTTGTAAATCTCCTCTGCACCCTTTCAATGGCTTCAACATATTTCCTGTAATGAGGTGACCAGAACTGCGCGCAGTACTCCAAGTGGGGTCTAACCAGGGTCCTATAAAGCTGCAGCATTATCTCCCGACTCCTAAACTCAATCCCTCGATTAATGAAGGCCAGTACGCCGTACGCCTTCTTGACCGCATCCTCCACCTGCGAGGCCGATTTAAGAGTCCTATGGACCCGGACCCCAAGGTCCTTCTGATCCTCTACACTGCTAAGAATGGTACCCTTCATATTATATTGCTGCTTCATCCCATTGGATCTGCCAAAATGGATCACCACACACTTATCCGGGTTGAAGTCCATCTGCCACTTCTCCGCCCAGTCTTGCATTCTATCTATGTCTCGCTGCAACTTCTGACATCCCTCCAAACTATCCACAACACCACCTACCTTGGTGTCGTCAGCAAACTTACCAACCCATCCCTCCACTTCCTCATCCAGGTCATTTATGAAAATGACAAACAGCAAGGGTCCCAGAACAGATCCCTGGGGCACTCCACTGGTCACTGACCTCCATGCAGAGAAAGACCCCTCCACACCCACTCTCTGCCTTCTGCAGGCAAGCCAGTTCTGGATCCACAAGGCAACAGCCCCTTGGATCCCATGCCCTCTCACTTTCTCAAGAAGTCTTGCATGGGGGACCTTATCGAACGCCTTGCTGAAGTCCATATAGACCACATCCACCGCTCTTCCTTCGTCAATGTGTTTGGTCACATTTTCAAAGAACTCAACCAGGCTCGTAAGGCACGACCTGCCCTTGACAAAGCCGTGCTGACTACTTTTGATCATACTAAACTTCTCTAGATGATCATAAATCCTGTCTCTCAGGATCCTCTCCATCAACTTACCAACCACTGAGGTTAGACTCACCGGTCGGTAATTTCCCGGGCTGTCCCTGTTCCCTTTCTTGAATATAGGGACCACATCTGCAATCCTCCAATCCTCCGGAACCTCTCCCGTCTCCATCGACGATGCAAAGATCATCGCCAAAGGCTCCGCAATCTCCTCCCTCGCCTCCCACAGTAACCTGGGGTACATCCCATCCGGTCCCGGCGACTTACCAACCTTGATGCCATTCAATAGTTCCAACACATCCTCTTTCTTTATGTCCACATGCTCGATCCTTTCTGTCCACCGCAAACCAGCAGTACAACCACCCAGATCCCTTTCCACCGTGAATACCGAGGTAAAGTATTCATTAAGCAGCTCCGCCATTTCTAACGGTTCCGCACAAACTTTTCCCCCTTCACCTTTTAAGGGTCCTATGCCTTCACATCTCATCCTTTTACTCTTGACATATTTGTAGAAAGCCTTGGGATTCTCCTTAATCTTACCCGCCAAGGCCTTCTCATGACCCCTTCTCGCTCTCCTAATTTCCTTCTTAAGCTCCTTCCTACATCCCGTATACTCCTCTAAATCCTTAACACCTCCTAGCTCTCTGAACCTTCTGTACGCCTCTCTTTTCTTATTCACCAGGTTCATCACAACCTTCGTGCACCACGGTTCCCGTACCCTAACAACACCCCCCTGTCTCATCGGAACGTTGTCATGCAGAGCTCCAGACAGACATTCCTTGAAAATCCTCCACTTGCCTTCGGTACTTTTCCCCAAGAATGCCTCCTTCCAATTTACCCGTCTAATTTCCTCCCTGATGACACTGTATTTCCCTTTACTCCAGAGAAACACTTTCCTAGCCTGCCTGATCCTATCTCTTTCCAATGCTATCGTGAAGGAGATAGAATTATGATCGCTATCCCCACGATGCTCACCCACCGAGAGATCCTCCACCTGTCCAGGTTCATTAGCCAGCACCAGATCAAGTACAGCCTCTCCTCTAGTAGGCTTATCCACATACTGTGTCAGGAAACACTCCTGGACACACCTAACAAACTCCTCTCCATCCAAACCCCTAGCCCTAGGGATATTCCAATCTATGTTTGGGAAATTAAAATCTCCCATCACGACAACTCTGTTATTCCTACATCTCTCCAGGATCTGTTTCCCCATCTGCTCCTCAACATCTCTGTTACTATTGGGCGGCCTATAGAAAACACCCAGCAACGTTACGGACCCCTTCCTGTTCCTAACCTCCACCCACAGAGACTCCGTAGTCAATCCCTCCACGGCGTCCACCTTCTCTACAGCCGTGACACTATCCCTGATCAACAGTGCCACTCCCCCCCCCCCTCTCTTGCCTCCCTCCCTGTCCTTCCTGAAACATCTAAAACCCGGCACCTGAAGCACCCAGTCCTGTCCCTGAGACATCCAAGTCTCCGTAATGGCCACCACATCACAATTCGAAGCAGCAATCCACGCTCTAAGCTCATCCACTTTATTCACTACACTCCTGGCATTAAAATAGACACATCTCAGACCTTCAGCCTGAGCACTTCCCTTCTCCATCACTCGTCTAACCTCCCTCTTACCCTGTTTACATTCCTTATCCATTTGCGAGCTAACCTCCTCGCTCTCAGTCCCCTCATTTCGATTCCCCAACCTTTCTAGTTTAAATAACTTAAGGATCAGACTCATTATTTCCCTGCCATTTGAGTTCTGATTCGCTGCTATTCAGTTTTCTTACACATGGAGAGCAGTATTCACTACAGTCCATAAGGAGGCCCATCATTGTGCACCAACTCTTTGAAAGAGCAACTCACCCAGGCCCATCTTTAGACAATGGAAACAGTTGCACCTGCAGGAAACCCACACAGACATGGGAAGAATGTGCCAACTCCACACAGCCAGTCACCCAAGGCCGGGATCAAACCTGTGAGACAGCAAAGGTAACCACTGTGCGGCGAGGAGTAGGCCGTTCAGCCCCTCGAGTCTGCCCCGCTCTTTAATAACATCATGTCTGATTTGATTGTAGCCTCCAATCTGCAGACTGCCGATCCACGATACCCATAACTTCTTGCTGACCAAGACGCCATCCACCTCTCCGTTCCTTCCGCCGTTTCAGAAAGAGCGTTTCAAAGACGCACTACCCTTTCGGGGAGAAAAAAACATAGCCACATCTCATCAGGATTTGTGTGGAAAAAGTGCATCATGTTGTCAATCAGTCATCGAATGTCATAGAATCAGAGAAACCCCACAGTGCAGAAAGAGGCCATCTGGCCCATCGAGTCTGCACTGACCACAGTCCCACCCAGCCCCCCCCCCCCCCATATCCCTAAACATTTACCTGCTAATCCCTTTAACCTACGCATCTCAGGACACTAAGGGGCAATTTTAGCATAGCCAATCAACCTAACCCGCACATCTTTAGACTGTGGGAGGAAACCGGAGCACCCGGAGGAAACCCACGCAGACACCGGAAGAATGTGCAAACTCCACACAGGCAGTGACCCGAGCCGAGAACCGAATCCAGGTCCCTGGAGCTGTGAAGCAGCAGTGCTAACCACTGTGCTACCGTGCCGCCCCATCATGTTGGACACTGAAGGACCGACAACTAATCACATGAAAATATTGCAGATTCTCAGCGATTCCTCACACTAGTTGAAATTTGTTTTTGATTTCTTTTTCAGTTGATTCACATTTGTTTATTGTTAATGATTGGAACGAGATTTCAAGAGAATTTTCAGTCCGTGTTTATTATGGATCAGGACCTGGTCCAATGATTGATTTCTGAGCTGAAAACAACTGGGAAATCCCATCACTGAGCAGATCCTTTCCTTCTCATTCTCAGTGTTTATCTTTCACTCTGCGTCTCATTATTCTTCATCACTATTCTTCGTAGAAAGTCACTGAGCTCGTGGATAAGGGAAACCGGGCGGACAGTTCCAAACTTCTCCTCAATCTGGTGATGGAAAAAGGATCTCAGGCTCGAAGGGTGATGTGGGAATCCTTTGTGAGAATGCGTCACGGAGTCCCAAAGCTGGATAAAATACTGAAAGAAACACAGGAGCTTGGTACGGTAAAATCACAGTGAATTCAATTTCCCATTTAAACACTGTCGATATCACTGTAATATTACACTGAGCTGATTTCATGGAAGTTCATTTATTTAAACAGGTGCTGATTCGTTTGATTATATCAACATCGCACATGGTTTATCTGAATTACCCACTAACCTGAAAGGTAAGAGAGGAAATGGAGATTATAAACTATTTCACTTCTGAGAATATGAATGACTGATTGGAGCCTTTTTAAGAGATTGTGAAAATCTGGGATACTGAAAATTCAAGACTCTGGAAATTGGGTAGAGCATGATTCGGTTTTGTCATTAATGCTCGACCAGACATAGCTTCAAATTACAATTCAGATGATCTGTCGTTTTTTATCCCAAAAATGTGTGACCATTGCATCTTTTCACCTAACCCAGCTGTTAATTGCTATTAATTCTGAAGTCTTATACACACCTGGCTGAAATCCGGTACCATGTGAATCTCAGTACAGAGCTCCTGCGTGCCTGGGTTTTCTAACTAACAGAAAGCAAAGAGTTGGTGTAAATGGGTGTTTTTCTGGTTGGTGACCAGTGACTAGCGGTGTGCCTCAGGGAAGAGTGTTGGGACCGCAATTGTTTACGAATTACATAGATGATTTGGAGTTGGAGACCAAGTGTAGTGTGTCAAAATTCGCAGATGACACTAAGATGAGTGACAGAGCAAAGTGTGCGGAGGACACTGAAAGTCTAGAAAGGGATATAGATAGTCTGTGAGTGGACGAGGGTCTGGCAGATGGAGTACAATGTTGGTAAATATGAGGTCATCCATTTTGGTATGAGTAACAGCAAAATGGACTATTATTTAAAGAGTAAAAAATTGCAGCATGCTGCTGTGCAGAGGGACCTGGGTGTCATTGTGCAAGAATCACGAGTTTGTTTGTAAGTGCAGCAGGGAATTAAGAAGACAAATGGAATTTTGTCCTTCACTGATAGACGGATGGAGTTTAAAAACAGCGAGGTTATGTTGCAGCTGTATAGGGTGCTGGTGAGGCCACACCTGGAGTACTGTTACCAGGGAGGCAGTGCTTGGTAGACTAACGGGACTGAAGGTGGGCAAGTCCCCGGGCCCGGATGGAATGCATCCCAGGGTACTGAAAGAAATGTCAGAGGTAATAGCGGATGCGTTAGTGGTTATTTATCAAAATTCGTTGGATTCTGGGGTAGTGCCGGCGGATTGGAAAACTGCTAATGTTACGCTGCTGTTTAAAAAAGGAAATAGACAAAAGGCGGGTAACTACAGGCCGGTTAGCTTAACGTCTGTAGTTGGGAAAATGCTGGAATCCATCATTAAAGAAGAAATAGCAGGCCATCTGGATAAGAATGGTTCGATTAAGCAGACGCAGCATGGATTCATGAGGGGAAAGTCGTGCTTGATGAACTTGTTGGATTTTTATGAAGATGTGACTAATGTGGTTGACGGAGGGGAACCGGTGGATGCGGTGTTTTTGGATTTCTAAAAGGCGTTTGATAAGGTGCCTCACAAAAGGTTGCTGAAGAAGATTGGGTCACACAGAGTTGGGGGTAGGGTGTTAGCGTGGATTGGGGATTGGCTATCCGACAGGAAGCAGAGAGTCGGAATAAATGGGTGCTTTTCTGGTTGGCAGATGGTAACTAGTGGCGTGCCACAGGGATCGGTACTGGGGCCTCAACTATTTGCCATTTATATAGATGATCTGGAGGAGGGGACTGAGTGTAGGGTAACAAAGTTTGCAGACGACACAAAGATAAGTGGAAAAGTGAATCGTGTGGAGGGCAGAGAAGGTTTGCAGAGAGATTTGGACAGGCTGAGTGAGTGGGCGAGGATCTGGCAGATGGAGTATAACGTTGACAAATGTGAGGTTATTCACTTTGGAGGAAATAAGAGCAAATTGGATTATTATCTAAATGGAAAAAAATTACAACATGCTGCTGTGCAGAGTGACCTGGGGGTCCTTGTGCATGAGACACAAAAACCCAGTCTGCAGGTGCAACAGGTGATCAAGAAGGCAAATGGGATGTTGGCCTATATCGCAAGGTGGATAGAATATAAAAGCAGAGATGTCTTGCTGCATCTGTACAGGGCATTGGTGAGGTCGCAGCTGGAATACTGTGTGCAGTATTGGTCCCATTACTTGCGGAAGGATATATTGGCCTTGGAGGGAGTGCAGAGAAGGTTCACCAGGATGATACCAGAGATGAGGGGTGTTGATTATGAGGAGAGACTGAGCAGATTGGGTTTGTACTCGTTGGAATTTAGAAGGCTGAGGGGGGATCTTATAGAGACCTATAAGATAATGAAGGGGCTGGATAGGGTAGAGATGGAGAGATTCTTTCCACTTAGAAAGGAAGCTAGAACTAGAGGGCACAGCCTCAAAATAAAGGGGGGTCAGTTTCGGACAGAGTTGAGGAGGAACTTCTTCTCTGAGGGTGGTGAATCTCTGGAATTCTCTGCCCACTGAAGTGGTGGAGGCTACCTCGTTGAATATGTTTAAAGCGCGGATAGATGGATTCCTGATCGGTAAGGGAATTAGGGGTTACGGGGATCAGGCGGGTAAGTGGAACTGTTCCACTTCAGATCAGCCATGATCTTATTGAATGGCGGGGCAGGCTCAAGGGGCTAGATGGCCTACTCCTCCTCCTATTTCTTATGTTCTCATGTACTGTGCACAGATTTGATTTCCTTACTTGAGAAAGGATATACTGGCACTGGAGGGGGTGCAGAGGAGATTCACTCGGTTGATTCCGGAGTTGAGGGGGTTGGCTTTTGAGGAGAGACTGAGTGGACTGTGAAGATACTTATTGGAATTCAGAAGATTGAGGGGAGATCTTATAGAAACATATAATATTATGAAGGAAATAGATAAGATAGAAGCAGGGAAGTTGCTTCCACTGGCAGGTGAAACTAGAACTCAGGGGCATGGCCTCAAAATAAGAGGGAGCAGATTTAGGACTGAGTTGAGGAGCAACTTCTTCAACCAAAGGGTTGTGATTCTGTGGAATTCCCTGCCGAATGAAGCAGTTGAGGCTACCACATTGAATGTTTTTAAGGCAAGGATAGATACATTTTTGAACAGTGAAGGAATTAAGGGTTATGATGAGCAGTTGGGTAAGTGGAGCTGAGTCCACGAAAAGATCAACCATGATCTTATTGAATGGCGGAGCAGGCTCGAGGGGCCAGATGGCCTATTCCTGCCCCTAGTTCTTGTGTTCTGGGTTCACAGTAAAGAGTCGGGCCTTGAGCCAGATGTAAAGGGTTCGCTGCACCTGAGAAATCATTCCCACTGTAAACATATCAAATTAGTGAGTAGCAAAATCCAGATGGCTCATTAAGCCAAACCCAGTCCACTGATGACTGTACAATGTTCCATAACATTCATGACTCCTCAGATACTGAAGCAGTTCAGGTCCAAATGCAGCAAAATCTAGGTTTGATCTGACAAGGTTGCATGAAAATTTCACACCACACACGTACCAAGCTATAACTATCTCCAACAAGAGTGGATTCAACCATCACCCCTTGACAATCGATGGCATCACTGTTTGCTGTATCCCCCACTATCAACAACCTGAGGGTTACCATTAACCAGAAACTGAACTGGACTCGATATATAAATAGTGTGACTACAAGAACAGGTCAACTGCTAAGATTTCTACAGTGTGAAAGTCATCTCTTACTCCCCGAAAACTTTCCACCATCCACAAGGCACAAGTCAGAAGTGTGATGGAATTCTCTGCCCTCACCTAGGTAAGTGCAGCTCAACGACACGCATGGAATTCCTCACATACCAGTTTAAAATAGACTATTTGATTAATACCCACCCACAAAAATTATCCCCTCCACCACCGACGAAAAATGGCAGCAGTGTTTACCATCTACAAGATGCACTGCCGAACACAGCAAGGCTGCTGAGATAGCACTTTCCAAACTCATGGCTGCTGCCATCCAGAAGATCAAGGGCAGCAGTCACAGGGGCACACCACTATGTTTTCCTGCAAGTCACTCACCATCCCGACTTGGAAATATCTCTGTCCGTTCAAAAACAAAGAACAAAGTAAAGTCCAGCACAGGAACAGGCATCTTTGGCTCTCCAAGCCTGCGTCAATCATGATGCCTGCTTAAACTGAAACCGTATGCACATAGGGAGTCCGTATCCTTCCATTCTCATCCAATTCATGTATTCATCTAGTTACCCCTTAAATGCTGCTATTGTACCTGTTCCCACCACCTCCCCAGACAGCACGTCCCAGACATTCACCACCCTCTGTGTAAAAAACTTGTCTGCACATCTGCTCTAAGCTTCTCCCCACGCACCTTAAAACTATGTCCCCTCGTACTTGATATTTCTACCCTAGGAAAGAGCATCTGACTATGTACTCTGTCCATGCCACTCATAATCTTGTAAACCTCGATCAGGCCACCGCTCAACCTCCGTCGTTCCAGTGAGGAGAAACCAGTTTAGCCAACCTCTCCTCATAACTAAAACCCTCCTGACCAGTCGACATCCTGGTCAACCTCTTCTGTACCCTCTCCAAAGCATCCACATCCTTCTGGTAGTGTGGCAACCAGAATTGTACACAATATTCTAAATGAGGCCTAAGTTTCTGTACAGCTACAGCATAACCTGTCAATTTTTATGCTCAATGTCCCGAAAAATAAAGACGAGCATGCAATACGCTTTATTGACTATCTTATTCCTCTGCTTTGCCACCTTTAGTGATCGGTGGACATGTAAACCTAGATCTCTCTGCCTGTCAGTATTCCAAAGGTTCTACCATTTACTGTATAATTCCGGCATGCATTGGACCTTCCAAAATGCATTATCTATTACTTATCCGGATTAAACTCCATCTGCCATTTCTCCACCCAAGTCTCCCAACAGGACTATATTTTGCTGTATCGTCTGAAAATCCTCTTCACTATCCTCAACTCCACCAATTTTTGTGTCCTCTGTGAACTTACTAATCAGGCCAGCTACATTATCCTCCAAATCATTGATATATACTATGAATAACAAAGGTCCCAAATCTGATCCCTGTGGAATATCGCTAGTCCCAGACTTCCATTCAAAAAAGCACCCCTCTACTGCTACCCCCTGTCTTCTCTGGCCCAGCCAGTTCCGTATCCATCCAGCCAGCTCTCCTCTGATCCCGTACCTTAAACCTATCATTGTCACTGGATCAGAACCCTGGAACTCTCTCCGGATCAGTATTGTGGGTGTAACTGCACCACGTGGACTGCAGCGGCTCCAGAAGGCAGCTGACAAGCACATTTTCACGGGAATTAGGGATGGACAATAAATGTTGGCTTAATGTAAAGACTCGGGAAGCCAGATCGAAAAGGAACATATGTTTTTACAGAATGCAAAGTAAAACAACTGCCCGATGTATGCAAACATTAGTCCATGGCCAATCAACCAAGCCTGCACACCTTTGGACTGTGGGAGGAAACTGAAGTACCCGGAGGAAGCCCACACAGATACGGGGAGAACTGCAGATTCCACAAAGAGTCATCTGAGCACCAGAATTGAACCCGGGTCCCTGGCGCTGAGAAACAGAATTGCTAACCACTGTGCTGCCCCCAGTAACACCAAGCTCTTTTCCCCTCCCACTCTGTCTCTGTATTATTCCCGATAAATGATGCCCCTATTCAACATTGCCTCGACAACAACATTTGAGACACATTTACCTGAATGGAACACTGTTTGCCCATGTGTTCTCACTACACTCACTCATATGCATATTTTTTCATATGATTGTTTTCTACGGCGTTAATCATCCTATTATTTTCATTGGCAAATTTACTGTACACCTAATACTCTACTATTGCTCCGAGCTTGTTCAATGTCGTTCACCTCATGAATGCGGATCGTTCAGATTAATGTGTGTCGGACTAATTCTCAGGGAAGCTCGTTTGTAACATATCTTCAAACTGAACCACATCTTTTAACCACTTCAGTTTTAATCATTACATTGAAGACAATTCCAAATCCAGACTTTCTCATTTCCACTTATACAACAACACTGTCTCACAGTGACCTTGTGTGAGGAATCGTATTAGTCTAGAATGATAATGCCCACCGGATTCACAAATCCACTGTTAGACTCAATTTCTCAATAAACTGCAGCACAATCTATTTACTGTAGAATGTGATTTGTGAATATCTAGTCGTCTCTCCCTTTTCCCAGTGATCAAAAAGAATATCTTATATTTTCCCTTGCATCATCCACCAGACAATATACATCAGGCTGATAAGCGTGTAGGTTGCTCGCTCCGATTTACCCCATGTAGAGCTAAACGCTTGGTCCGGAGGGGGGGGGGGGGGGGGGGGGGGGGGGGGGGGGTGATGAAATGATAAATATTGAACTTTACCATTTCATGGAACAGAATTTGCCGTCAGAAAATATTTGATAAATAAGACTAACTGCTCATGTTGACACAATTGAACATTGATCTGAAGCAGAAATCTGAGGAAAAGAGAATATCTGGGCTTGATGCCAAACTGCTGGTTGTTTCTGAATAGCAGTGAAAGAGAGCACACTGTTCCACTCAGCAATCCTTTAATTCAGAGGTTATGTTTGAAGTCAGTGTCAGAACTAAGAAAGTGAAATTTTTGCATTATAAAGAAACAAGAGACAGAATTAATCTAAACATAATTATTGGTAAACAGTTCAAATGAACTTTGAATGCTGTCTGCTTTCATATTACACTTCGTAAAGTGGCTTGATGTTCTCTTTCTTGTTGCTGTCCTGGCACGACTGTTATCAAAGCAGAATTGTTGAATCTACGTGTACAACCCCTGAAATATAATTAGTGATTACTGAAACACTATAAAAGTGTTTTATAGGGGAAGGGTTTTTTTTTGGTTCTCTGTCTAAAGGCAGGTTATATCTCCACCATGGGCAGGGCAACGAGTGAGGTCCTGAATTCACCTTAGAAAGAATAGGGATCGATCGCCAGGCTGTTGTTATAACATAAACCACATAAAGCGTCCACGCAACTGATCCAAACGGCTCCGCAATAACTCGCTTAATGTGGTAACAGCCTGATAGAATAGCAGAACTTTCCATGTTCAAAACTGTTGCTTTTCCAATGCACACATTATGACAGAGAACCTACTGAAGTTTACGCACAGTAACAGTGAGACTCCTGAACAATTACAGTCTCTCCCGCTCCTACGCAGTGTCTAATATCCCACTCACCATTTCTGCAGCTGATTGGGAGCGCTGACCAGTTCACAAACTATGTGGACTGCTATATAATCAAGATCTACCAATGAGATGTCTATAATAAGGGCAGGGAGGAAAGTATTAACCATCAGAGTTAAAACATCAGCTTTGTAAAATCAATGGGGGCGATTCTCCCAGGCCGGCTGTGCTGCTTTGGTAGTGCAGCAGACCAGGAGACTGGTGCAGAGCCGTTTCACAGGCTTCCCGCTGGGGGCCATAGCCTGCCTGCGTCTCCGGCAGCTGGATTTCGGGCGCCGTCAGCTCCGTGCCAGAGATCCGCGCGGAGCTGTATAAATTATTACAATGCACATTTGAATCTGCTTAAAAGTCATTAGCGGGCCCAGCACTGAAATTTCCGGGCCCACGAGCCTCTCGCCCCGCCACCCCCTCACGTCAGGAGTGGTTCACTCCAACGGGGTTTTGTACAAATTCCCACTTGCAGGGAGCTGGCGACCAGACCCCGCTGGAGTGAAGGGGATGTCATCGAGGCAGCCAGGAGGTTGGAGGTGGCTGGGGTACCCTGGGCATTGCCAGCCTGGGCCCCTGGAACATCCAAAGGGGCAAAGTGCTAATGTCCAGGACACCTTGGCACTGCCTACTGGGCATTGAGCAGTGCCAAGAGTACAGGACCTAATGGGGATCAGGCCTGTGGGGGTGAGCAGTGGGGGTGGGGAGTCCCGCTTCCACTCTGCATTCGGGCTGAGTGACGGAGGGAGGGAGCACAGCGATTGGGGCTGGCCATCAGGGTGGGTAGAGGGGATCAGCCTTCTGGGGGGAGTGTCAAGATTACGGCGGGGTCAGTCCGTTGGGGTGGGGGGGGAGGGGGCGTTGGGACTGTGTAGGAGGGGGAGAAGTGTTGGCCGCCGGCATTGTGGGGCCACTACGCATGCGCCGATCTCTGCAGTGACAGATCATCGCACGCACAGTGGCCGCTCATTGCAATGCTGCCGGCCCCTCCAGCCGGAATAGGCCCCACCCACTGATTTTCAACCTGATTCACGCTCGTGCAATCTGCTCTGCAGAGATTGTGGGAGATTCATTTTGAAACTCCTGCTGAAAAGTCCAGCATGATTTACTCCAGTTTTTACACAAATTCGACACCGCGATTCCTTTTCGGGAGAATCGCCCCCAACATGTGATGGAAATATTGGAAGTAAGTGACGACCTGAAACTTTAAGTGGAAATTAATCATTGTCAAATGAGGTTTTCAATAATTAAATTTTATATCCTACTCAAACCTTGACTGACACTGTAAAATAAATCTCTCAAATCAGCAAAGACAGGGTCTTAATGCAACTAACATTTTCTCTCTGTTCTAATTGAAGATCTCCAACAGAAACACACGGAGACACTCCGGGTACAAACTGAAACACTGAGAGTGAACACTATCCTCATAAAGGAGAAGGTTAAGATTTTCCAGCTGGCTGATCGATACGCTGAGCTAACGATTATTTCCGCTGTTCGAGATCGGACACTTGTCGAACATGAACTGCTGGCAAGAGGCCGAGACCATGAAGAATGGAGAGAGGAACATCTCCGGAGAGAACTGGAAAAAATCCGAACTGATCAATTGTTTCAGAGCAGCTTTTCCCAGAGAAAATCCATATCTGGGAATTCAGCAGCAGTGAGCGGAGTGCCGGGAATTGGAAAAACAACAATGGTACAAAAGATTGTTTATGACTGGGCCACTGGGAAAATATACCCACACTTTCAATTTGTTATCAATTTTAAATTCCGGGAAATGAACACTATTAACTGTAGAATAAACCTGAAGAATCTGATATTGGATCAATATCCCTACTTTGGGAATATTCTGGGAGAGCTCTGAAAGAACCCAGAAGGATTGCTGTTTATATTCGATGGTTTGGATGAATTCAAGGACAGGATTGATTTTGCTGACAATCGGAGAAATACAGAACCTCAGTCCATGTGCACAGATCCTGAATGCTGGTGTGAAGTGTCTGACATTGTGTACAGTTTAATACAGCACAAGCTGCTCCCAGGATGTTCAGTGTTAGTGACCAGCCGCCCCATTGCATTACATTTATTGGAAAAGGCTGACATCAGTGTCCGGGCTGAAATCCTGGGATTTGTTGGTGATGAACGGAAGGAATATTTCAACAAGTTTTTTGAAGATCAGACGGTGGCAGCAGCTCTTTTCAAACACGTGGAGGAGAACGAGATCCTGTACACCATGTGTTACAACCCTTCCTACTGCTGGATCCTCGGTCTGTCACTGGGTCCCTTCTTTACACAAAGAGACAGGAAACGGCAGCAAGTTCCCAAGACTATCACCCAACTATATTCCTACTATATTTACAACATTCTGAAAAACCATGGCCGAGAGATTGAAAACCCCCGTGATGTGTTACTGAAGCTTGGTGAGATTGCCTTCACAGGAGTCTCCAAGAAGAAGATTGTGTTTAGAAATGGAGATTTGATTGAGTACAATCTACAACCTTCCCAGTTCCTGTCTGGGTTCCTGATGGAACTTTTGGAGAAAGATGATTCTGCCCAGAGTGTGGTTTACACATTCCCACACCTCACCATCCAAGAGTTTGCAGCTGCACTCACACAATTCCTGACTCCAGATCCCGGGGAGATCGGGAAACTCCTCAGTGAAGCCCACAGCAAGGAAGATGGGCGATTTGAGATATTTCTCCGTTTTGTTGCTGGTCTGTCCTCCCCACAGTCAGCTCGACCCCTGGTGGAGTTTCTGGGTCCATTTCTTCATCAAACAACCTGCCGAGTGATTGACTGGGTGAAGGAGAAGGTTGAAGGGCAGATTGGAGACGCAGAGACTAAAACTGGGAGGAGGAAGCTCCTGAACACATTCCACTACCTGTTTGAGTCTCAGAATAGAGCACTGGCTCAGAACACAGTGGGATCTGAGAAAACACTTTCATTTAGCGTATTGCGACTGACCCCGATTGACTGTGCGGTCCTGTCTCATGTCATTGGACACTGTGATACAATAAAACACCTCGATCTATGGGGATGCGACATGCTGTGTGAAGGGTTCCAGCGGCTGGGACCCATTCTGCACAAGTGTCAGGAGTTGAGGTAACTGTTTGGTCTCATAGCGGATATTTTCATTGTTGAGAAGCCATTTCCTTTGTTCTAATAAAACAGAGGCATGTTCGTTCGAGGACGTCAAGAGAGAAACAATGTCCCATGGTCACAAAGTGTGGGAGAATGGCACAAAGTAATAATGCTTATTTGAGAGCAGATGCAGATATGATGGGCCGATTGGCCTCCGTCTGAACCTGTAATCGATCTAGATTCTCTGATAAAACTACATCATTTCAAGAAGGCAGATTCTCGTGGAGTAGGCGTGGGCAATAAATGTTGGCATAACCAGCGATGCCCACATTCCTTGAATGAATAAAAACATTATTGGGATGAATTTTAAATGATTATTGCTGTAAAGGCCTCCCTCCAAAATCTGAAAAAGGATCATTCCCTCTCCCAACAGAAACCATCTGATTCTGTACGATGCTATACAGAAATTAGTTTCTCTTGTTCGGTACAGCTTACAGTTTGTGTTTAATTATGATCAGGATTCTTTTACTGCGCTCTACCTCTGTTATGTATTACAGTAGGTGTGTGTTATATTGGGACAATGTCCCTTTATAAGTCACGTGATCACTGGTGACATCATCAGTTCGGGTTGCTTTCTGAATGCCTGCATTGCGCTGCCTCTACTGGCAGCCTCTGTGAACTCCGTCTTGCTTCTTGGATGAACTGGTTGTAACTGAAACTCAGTGCTTCTATCATTCATTGTGGGCCTCTGAATAGAAGCAACCATTCTTTTAAACCTCCATAACTCTTACAACGTCGTAAACCTTAAATTAAAATGTAGGGACAGTTTAAATTGAA
Organism: Mustelus asterias; assembly: GCF_964213995.1. NCBI lineage: Eukaryota > Metazoa > Chordata > Chondrichthyes > Carcharhiniformes > Triakidae > Mustelus > Mustelus asterias. The sequence goes on from NW_027590109.1 coordinate 800,733, forward strand.
ACCAAAAACCCGCAGGCGGGTAGCTTTGTTTAACATGAAGTGAAATTAAAGTTTTGGCCCTTTCTGAGCTCACAAGCACAGAAACACAAATTAAACTTAAACTCATGAATTACTGTGTAATGCCCACAAACACAAATTATTATATAACAGTGAAGCCCAAGATGCTGTATTCTTTATTAATTGCTACCTACACTTGCCCTGCCAACGGCAATGATCGATGCACATGTGTGTTCAGTCCCTCTGATCCTGCAATCCGTTAACAATTCTACCGATTATTTTATATTGCTTCCTCATGTCCATGTTTCCTGAAAGTATTACCTCACCCGTCTCTGCATTGAACTTAATCTGCCACCTGTCTGTACACTCCACCATGGTCTGTTTATCAGTCCCAAGCTCTTCTCACAGTTTACAATGCCTCAAACTTTGAAATTTTTCTCGAGACTGCAAACCATAGAAACCCGACAGTGCAGGAAGAGGCCATTCGGCCCATCGAGTCTGCACCGACCACAATCCCACCTCAGGCCCTACCCCCATATCCCTACATATTTTACCCTCTAATCCCTCAAACCTACACATCTCCGGACACTAACGAGCAATGTTAGCATGGCCAATCAACCTAACCTGCACATCTTTAGACTGGGAGGAAACCGGAGCACCCGGAGGAAATCCACGCAGACACGAGGAGAATGTGCAAACTCCACACAGTGACCCAAGCCGGGAGTCGAACCCAGGCCCCTGGAGCTGTGAAGCAGCAGTGCTAACCACTGTGCTACCGTGCCGCCCAAACACCTAGATCATTCATATATATCAGGGAAAAGCAAGGATGCCAATACCAACCGCTAGGGTTCTCCATTACCGACATCCTCCAGCCTTAAAAATATCCATTACTCTTTGTTCATCCAATTTTGTATCCACGTTGCTACTTTCCCATTTATTTTATGAGCTTATGCCACAAGTCTGTTGTGTCACTGCATCAGATGATTTTTGAATATCCATGTACACCACGTCAACAGCAGAACCATCACTGACCCTTTCTGTTGCTTCCTCCAAATCACAGCAATATAAAGCCAGTCGCAAACGGCATTTTTTTAACCAACCAATGAATTTCGTTTCCTCCGTGTCACTATTAGATTTACCATTTCCCTTTTGAACTCAGCGTGGGCCGGCTCAGAGTAGCTGAATGATCAACTGACCCTCCGACCCTCAGCTAAGTTTAACACTACTGCTCCAGGCTGGAGCCGCAGACTTGACTCAATTGGATTGACCCACTCTTTTCGGTTGTGGTTACTGCCTCCTGGCCCCCTCTTCATCCACTCCAACAAACTGAGATAGCTGGGAATTAAACCTGTATCAACTGCTTGGAAAGCAACTATGCTCACTATTATATCACTACCATTACATTTCGGGACTCCTGTGGTGTAGGTGCACCCACAGAGCTGTGAGAAAGAGAGTTCCAGGATTTTGACCCAGTCACTGTGAAGGAACGATTATATATTTCCAAGTCAGGATGGTGTGTATTTTGGAAGGGAACTTCCAGGTGGTGATGTTTCCATTCATCTGCTGCCCTTGTCCTTCCAGGGATAGAAATCACAAGACTGGACAGTGCTGTGTAACGAGCCATGGTGAGTTGTTGCACTGCATCTTGTAGATGGTCCAACAACCATAACTAACTTTGTTTGTGCTGGTATTACTCCAATCGGCAGATAGTTTTCATGGAAAGAAATCATAGGAACCCTACAGTGCAGAAAGAGGCCACTCGGCCCATCGAGTCTGCACTGACCACAATCCCACCCAGACCCTACCTCCATATCCCTACATATTTTACCCACTAATCCCTCTAATCTACGCATCTTGAGACACTAAGGGGCAATTTCTTTAGCATAGCCAATCAAACGAACCCGCACATCTTCGGACTGTGGGAGGAAACCGGAGTACCCGGAGGAAACCCACGCAGACACGAGGAGAATGTGCAAATTACACAGAGACAGTGACCCGAGCCGGGAATCGAACCCAGGTCCTTGGAGCTGTTAAGCAGCGGTGCTAACCACTGTGCTACCGTGCTGCCCATTTCTCATTTCCATTGACTTCAGTTTTTCTCTGGCTCCTTTTTGCTACATGTAGCCATATGCTGCCTTGATGTCAAGGGCAGACACTCTCCCCTCTCATCCTGAGTTCAGCTCTGCTGTCCGTGTTTGCATCAAGGCTGTAATGAGGTAGGGGGCTGAGTGACCCTGAGTAAACACAAGCTTCAAGTCAGATAGCAGGTCATTGCTAATTAAGTGTCACTTGTTAGTCTCGTTAGCCTTCCATTACTCTGCTGATGATCGAGAGTAGACTGATGGGGTGGGAAATGGACAGATTGGATTTGTTCTCTCCTTTTTGTTTACGGTCATATCTGGACAATTTCCCACTATTTTGGGTAAACATCAGTATTGTCGCTCTACTGGAACAGCTTGGCGAGGAACAGAGCAACTTCTGGAGCAGTAATCTTCAGTACAGTTACTGGAATATTGTCAAGATCTGTGGTCTTTGCCGTATCCATTATCTTTAACTATTTCTTGACATCATGTGGAGTGAATGCAATGAGCTGATATCTGTGATGTTGGGACCCTCTGGATGGTTCAGCCACTGAAGTTAGTTACTAATATTTGAGCCATACCTTTTGCACTGATGTGCTCGTCTCCTCCGTCATGAGGATGGGATATTTGTGGAGCCTCCTCCTTCTGTTGTTTCATCGTCCACTATCATTCACAGCTAAATGTGGCAGGACTGCAGAACTGACATCTGAGCCGAGGAAACCAGAATTTCCTGAATGAGGAAACCTGCTGCTGGAAAATCTCCAGTCAAACCGTCAGTGATATGAAACAGGGTTTTTGGATAATCCTTTTCCTATGTGAGGATCTACCGGGAAGAGGGAACTCCCGGCAATTCCCGGAGAGAGAACACTAGCCATACCTGCAGAAAATGTAGAGCCTGTTTACTGTGGAATGTAGCGGGAGACACCCCTCCCCTATAAACTAGTCAAACAGAAATATTTCAACTTTCTAATGGGAGAATAATCTTTCCTGGTTGTGTCAAATCTAGGGGATGGATCTTAAAGCAACAGTTAGCACAGTTTCACACTTTTACTCGCCCTGAGATACTATACAGATGATACAATGTCAATAGTTAAGAAGCACAGGGAATCCCGAGGGATCCACTCTCACAGCTTTATCATTTAACCCTCAGTAAAATGTACAATTCTCATAAAATCCTGGATTTATGTAACAGCAGAAATGATTTGAATTTCCGGAAACGTAGCAGGGTCAGTGAGATTCAGGAGGGTAATTCTGCTGATCAGGACATGAGACCAGAATGTGGGACATGTTTAAAAATTACTTGCTTGTTCACAGGATGTGGGCATCACCTCCTCTAGGGACCATTAGCAGCAGGAAATAAATGCTGGTCGAGCCAGCGACACCCATATCCCAAGAACAATTAAACAAAATATACATTTTGAGAGGTGGAAAAGTGATTTCCCCCAGTAGGCAAACCAGTGAGAGTGAATTGTTCATCATTTTTCAATGCTGACGATTGCCTTTTCCATTCAACAGAAAGGGTTTGATATCTGATTTAATATTGTCACATTTATTAGTGCCAAAGCATACCGTACATAGGGAAGGAAAGGAAAGAGTCCAGAACACAGTGTTACAGTCACAGGGTGTAGAGAAAGATCAACTTGGATGAGATATAATATCGTAACTTGAATCAGTTCACCACTGGTGCTAAGTTTCTGACACAAAAACAGATCCAGCTCTTTTTCCTGCTGAACATTAATCTGAATTTAATGTGTTTCTCACTTCCGCCATTTAGTCTGGGTGACAATGAAGTGGGAGATTCAGGAGTGAAACTATTGTCTGCGGCTCTGAGGAATCCAGAATGTAAAATACAGAAACTGGAGTAAGTATCAGACTGTGTGAGATTGTGTTAATAATCAGTGGATGTCTGACACTGTAATTTATTATCAGTGTCAGTAATAGTGTCATTAATAATCATTCCTGTCAGTCTTCGTGTTAAACACCACGGATTCGCTCTGATTCCTGAAATCTTTCTCTCTCTGATCTCCAGTTTGGAGAGTAACAGCCTCAGATATTCTCACCTCTGCTCTCAGTACAAACCAGTCAGTGATGTGTCTGAACCTGAGTTACAATAAACTGCGAGATTCAGGAGTGAAAGATTTAACTAATCATTTATGATTATTCTCAAATCCATTCATGAGAATAAAAAAGATGGACAAAACAATTAAATGTTTATAGAATTCCCAGATATGGCTGGTCACATGTTCAATTTAGTTTATTTTGTCATTCAGATTATAGATGTTTATGTCTGTCGGCTTCTCAGTTTGATTAAACATAGAAAACTGCTGTATATTGGTAAGGCAGATTACAAACTACATTGGATTCTGATGAGTTTTATCCCGAGGGATCCACTCTCAAATTTATGTTAAACGGAGCTTAAGGAGCATCTGAAAAGAGAATGCAGAGATGGAGGTGGGGAGGGTTATGAAGAGAATTCCAGAGCTCGCAGCCCAGCAGTTCAAGGCACAGCTCAGCAGGCAATGGCAATAATCACAGTGCAGAATAGTCTGAATGATGTCCCTATTAATAATGGACATTGTTTTTAAGAACACAAATAATGATACTAAATATACCATTGCTGTCAGTATTTGTTATTAAAAACACTGTCCGCTATTAGTAGACACAAAATAAGCTTGGGAGCAAAGATGAAGACCATGAAATAAAAGAGGCAAAGGCAGCCTGGTTATGAAGTTATCTGAGTGACAGGAAACAGGCAGGAGAGGTGAACTGTACCTTTTCATTTATAGGAAGCTGACAGTGGCTTTCCCCAGCAGCCAGTACTGTGTTACTACGACCAATTTTCTTTATATGTACGACCAAATGAGACTTGGGTTTATCTAAAGATGAGATGTGAAGCTCCAGCACACGACCACCAGACCACAGAGCGGACGCAGCATATGATAGACCGAGCTCAATCACACCAAAAATAATGGATCAGATCATCGAGCTGCTGTCTTGCCATATCCAGTCATAAATAGTGTTAGACATGCCACAAAATGTTGGACATGCCGGTTACATTAGGCGACAAGGTGGCGCAGTGGTTAGCACTGCTGCCTCACAGCGCCAGGGACCAGGGTTCAATTCCGGCCTTGGGTGACTTTATGTGTCGAGTTTGCACGTTCTCCCAGTGTCTGTGTGGGTTTCCTCTGGGTACTCCAATTTTCTCCCACAGTCCAAAGATGTGCAGGTTCGGTTGATTGGCTATGCGAAGTTGTCCCTAGGTGTCTCAGGGTGTGTAGGTTACGGGGATTAGTGGGCCATATATGTGGAGTTACAGAGATAGGGCCTGGATATGATATTCTTTCAAAGAATTGGTGAAGACTCGATGGGCCAAAGGGCCTCCTTCTACACTGTGGGAATTCTATGATTCTATAAACATGCCACAAGAATTCCATCATTACTGATGAGGGAACCCAGAGCATCAGTGCCATCTTCAGCCAGAAGTGCTGAGTAGAATGATTAATCTCGGCCTCCTCCTGAGGTCCCCAACATTACAGATGACCATTTGATTCACTGCATGTGAGGTAAAGAAATGACTGAAGGCACTGTGTACTGCAAACTCTGTCAGCCTGGCTGTCCCCCAGCAATGGTACTGAAGAATTGTGCTCCATAACTAACCATTCCACAAGCCAAGCTGTTCCAGTACAGCTACAACACTGGATCTACCGGACAATGTGGAATAAAACAGGGCAAATCCAATCTGATGAATTGCTGCTCCATCAGTCTGCTCTTGATGGTCAGAAAAGTGTCATCCTTCCAGTGCCTCATGAACATCACTGCAGGAGTTCCTGAGGGTGATGTCCAAAGCCCAACCACCTTCAATTGCTTTATCAATGTCCTGCCTTCCATTATAATGTCAGAAATGAGGATGTTCACTAATGATTGCACAATGCTCAGTACTGTTCACAATTCCTCAGAGACTGAAGCAGTCCATGCCCATAAACAGCAAGACCTGAACAAAACAGAAAATGCTGGAAAGGCTCAGCATGTCTGACAGCTTCTGTGGAGAGAAACAGCTCACCCTTCGAATCTGGATGACTCTTCGACAGAGCTAGCGTCTGAAGGTCTGAAGAACGTTCAGGCTTAACCTGATAAATGGCAAGTAATGTTTCACTGCACAAATGCCAGGCAAGGACCATCTCCAACAGACGGGAATCTAACCATATTCCCTTTACATTGAATGGCAGCACCATCGCTGAATCCTCGACCATCAACATCCTGAGTGGTGGGGGCGCACTGGGACCATTGAACAGACACTGAACTGTAAACACTATGGCTCCAAGGGTAGATAACAGTCTGGGAATTCGGAGATGAGGAACTCGCCTCCTGTCTCCCAAATTTTTCCCACCATCTCCAAGGCACAAGTCAGCAGTGTGATGGAATCCGCTCATCTTGCTGGATTGTCTGCAGCTTCAAAAACACTGAAGAAGCTCATCCATGGAAAAGGAGCCCACTGGATCAGCTGGCCATTCACCAAACTAAACATTGGCTGTCTCTACCACTGACGCACAGTGGCAGTATTTTACCACATACAAGGTGGAATGTAGCAGCTCACCAAGGTTCCTGAGCCAGCATCATCCAAACAGGCACTATCCATCACCGAGATGGCCAAGGATATGAGAAGGATGGGACACCAACCAGCTTCAGATTTCTTTCCAAACCACTCACCATTCTGACTTGGAATATATTGCTTTTCCATCACTGATGCAGGATCATAATACCGGATGACCACGAGGGTGGCCACTCAGTGTCGGCAGTGCAGCAGTCATCTCTGACTGACCGGAACCCTTCACAGAGAGACTGACATGTTCCTGAAGATTGATGCTGCTGTCTGGACATTCACCACTAACCTCGTGGAGTTGTATCAAATTAAGAGGGACATACATCGGTTCATAGAAAGGAACCTTTCTCCTTCATTTTAGGGGTCAATAGCCAGGGGCATATTTAAAGCGATAGGCAGGAGTTTCAGAGGAGAATTGATGATGGCACAGTGGTTAGCATTGCTGCCTCACAACGTTCGGGACCTTTGTTCAATTCCAGCCTCGGGTGACTGCCTGTGGAGTTTGCATGTTCCCCCCGTGTGTGCGGGTTTCTGTCAGGTAATCTGGTTTCCTCCCACAGCCCAAAAATGTGTAGGTTAGGTGGATCGATAATGCTAAATTGTCACTTAGTGTCCCAAGATGTGTAGTGTCGTTGGATTTGCCATGGTAAATGTCCAGATAGGGATTCCATGGAAACGCTTTTTCACCCAGAGGGTGGTGGGAATCTGGATCTCACTGTCTGAACGGGTGGTGGAGTCAGGAACACTTGCAACATTTAAGAAGCATTCAGACAAGCACTTGAAATGCCGCAGCAGACAAGGCTATGGAGCAAGTGCTGGAAATGGATTAGAATAGATTGCTGCTTGATGGCTGACACACACGATGGGCCGAAGGGCCTCTTTCTGTGCTGAAAAACTCTATAAAGGCCCAGGGGTTGGAAGTTATGAACCAGAACCTGAATTTTCACTGATTCCTGTGATTTCTCTCTCTCTCTGATCCCAATGCAGTGGAATGTCAATCACATTGATTTTTGTGCCCTGGGTGTAGGGGAATAATGTGACAGTGACTCTGAGGACCCGTTCACATGCTTACAGGGGGACACACGTCACCCAGTCACGCAGCCCTTGATTTGTGAGGAAGAGGAAAGAGTGAATGGATGCATTCGGGTGGATGGAGCTATTACAAGGGGGCATAACTATAGGGTTCATGGTGGGAGATACAGGAAGGATATCAGAGGTAGGTTCTTTACGCAGAGAGTGGTTAGGGTGTGGAATGGACTGCCTGCAGTGATAGTGGAGTCACACACTTTAGGAACATTTAAGCGGTTATTGGATAGGCACATGGAGTACACCAAGATGATAGGGAGTGGGATAGCGTGATCTTGGTTTCAGATAAAGCTCGGCACAACATCGTGGGCTGAAGGGCCTGTTCGGTGCTGTACTGTTCTATGTTCTATACAATTGTTAAGATGCAGACCAGAAACTCCAAGGTGTTTTGTGAAGTTAGCCTGGACCCTTGGTTTTACATTTGATTTTGGCATTGATGAGCATGAGGTGTTTCACTCCAGGTATGAATCAAGTGACCCACTAGGATGCTTTTATGAAACACAGTTTATTTAAGAATGCAGTTAGAATATAAGAACAATAATTAGCATAACCTTTACCAATTGCAAGACTTAGACATGACACACTATAACTCTTAACAGCTAGCTATCTCTGTTGTTCCAATACAAAGCAATACCCACAGACATTCACCCTTCTCCAACATTAGTTAGCACAAAAACAATTATGCTCACGTGATGCCGATTTCCAGCTTTTTAACACTTCCGGGCAGCCAACAATCAATTGTTTTCAGAGAAGGATGTCGCCTCCGAACAGCCCAACCACAGAGAGGTAACCCCAGTCTCTGACAGCTTTCAACACAGCAACACTTAAACAGCAAATACTCCAACTTCAGAGAGGGAAACAGCAGTGCTGTTTGTCTGAAGTTCAAGCAGCTTCTGAAAGAAGAATTGAAACTAGAATGTTCTGTGAAAAATAGCTGTCCCTCAGTCACATGACATAACCTGTCAATCACCCGCAATCAAGCTCTACTCTGCCATCCCAGGGGAAATACTGAAACAACAGAACACTGCATTAGTTCAGATTAAAATCAACATGATGTCAATTATACTGCTTCAGTAACAATAAAGGAAACCGGCTACAGATAGCACAGTGCCGACAACATAACCTGCATAGAAACATGATTAAAATAGAAACTAGAAGCAGGAGTTGGCCATTCGGCCCTTCGAGCCTGATCCACCATTCATTTTGTTCATGGCTGATCATCGAATTCAATATCCTTCAATGTTCAGTATATTTCTTCAAGGCATAGTTTGTAACAAAATGTACATTCCAACACGTCCTTCAGCTGGTTCCATGTGACCGGTGATGTGCACACGAGCCCTGTGTGTTACAGGTGCTAGAGAGTCTCCTGTGTCCATCCATTCAACCGCACACTCTCAGCTCCACAACCAATGTCACAATCAGCGATTTCCCACACTATCTGCTGTTCTCCCAACTGCAGAGCTGCTAATTCTAGGTGTGAGGAGTACAAGATCTGGACGCTATCACGATTTTTAGTTCATTTCCTGACGTTTCGTGCTCTCTTCTACAGGCACATAAAGTTCCATTGTTACTCTCCCATCAAAGACACAAGCCTATGCTGGTGAGAACCTGACTGACCATCATGTCTACATAGGGAAAGCCTCTTGCCAGTGACCATCCCATTCTCACAGTGCTGGAATTATCTGACTGACCAGAACCTGTTTGGGAGCAGATATCCACTCCATCTGACAAAGGAGCAGCACTCCGAAAGCTAATGGCATTTGCTACCAAATAAACGTGTTGGACATTGGCCTGGTGTTGTTAGAACCAGAACCCTGCAGCGAGAGGATCACATGTCTCTGACATGTTGATGCTGCTCTCTGGGCATTGCCTGTGTCTGTGTGGGAATTACCTTTCGACCATTTCACTTTCATTCTCATTCGACCCCATATGCCTCAGGTTATATGCGATCAAATGCTTCACCACCTTGTCAGAACTTGGGAAGTTATTCATCCTTTTGCCTCACTGCAACCATATAACCTACGCCTGCTCAGGTCTCCAGTAATCTCCATCCCGATATACTTGGATTGATGTGGCAGATACTGTCCAGTCCTGAGAGAACAGAAATTTGTTCCAAACTCAGGTAGCCTTGGGGAAGAGTACCAAGTGTTGCCAAGTGCATCATTGAATTGAGTTTAACCTTTCTCCTCCCATTGCAGCCCTGTGTTCAGTAACCAGGTCTTCCTCACTGGTCTCTCCAGAGCTGCTGCCTATCAAAGTGCTGCCCGTGCCAGCATTGCCTGAACCGGGACTTCCCCTGCAGCGAGTGGTTAAGGGCTGGAGTTCACTGTCTGGGAGTGTGGTGGAGACACGTTCAGTTGAACATTTCCAAAGGGAATTGGATTATTATCTGAAAAGGAAGGATGTGCAGAGTTACTGGGAATATTTGGGGGAATGACACTTAGTAAATTGCTCATTCAGAGATTCAGTGCGGACAGCATGGACCGAATGGTCTCCTTCTGCTCTGTAACAATTCTGTGATTCTACCTGAGAGAGATACCAATGGCCCTTTGTGGACACTGGCTAAATTACCTCACCCTGTTGACACTGCAACATCACCAGCTTCCAGTGAAAATCTCCATACATTTCCAACCATTATCTTCACAGAATTATTGCGGAACACCACGAGGCGAAATGTGTCTGCACCGGCTCACCAAACTAGGATTAGGAATTTGTATCATTCGACTGCCTTCTCCTCGTATCTTTGCACATTGTTTCATTCGATTGTTCATCGACTGCCCTCTGTTATACCTCGAATCAGCCTGCCTCCACCACACTTCCAGACTGTACATTCCAGACCCGGACCACTGGCATCGTGAAAAAGGTTTTTCTCTCATCATCTTCAACCCCACCACACACTCCATTCCTGAGCCACTGACCATCCCATGTCCCTCCCTGTGACTCAGGGTAAGGACATGGGAATCCTGTGCTCTTCCCTTTCACCATCATCCTTTTTCTCATTTAATCACTCCGGCACTTCCATTTTGTTATTTCCTTGTCACTCGCCCATCCCCAGCTCGCTGTCACTTAAAACAATTTAATTCACTGCTACTCATAAGTTTTAATTTTAGCTAATTGAACTGAAACTAAATATGTTTCTCTCTTCACAGATGCTGCCTGTCCTGCTGAGATTTTAACATATTTTATTCATATTTCAGATTTACAGCATCAATATAATTTTGCCTTCTGTATCAACTGAAGTTGTGTTTCTTGAATGTCCCGCGCTGTACATTATTATTGTTAATGATCTTATTCTTAAAAACACTATGGATTTTTGCCCTGATTCATGTTATTTTTCTCTCTGATCTCCAGTCTCCATGATAATGATCTCTCAGATTCTTGTGCCGAGGACCTGGCCTCTGCTCTCAGTACAAACCGCTCACTGATAGATCTGAATCTGGGTTTCAATAAACTGGGAGATTCAGGAGTGAAACTGCTGTCTGTGGCTCTGAGGAATCCGGACTGTAAAATACAGGAACTGTGGTAAGTAGCAGACTGTGTGAGATTGTGTTTATAATAACTGAATATTCAACAATATAATTTCACCACTGGTATTTGTATAAAAAACACTGCCCATTACTATTGGCGTCAGTTATGAATAAGGAAAACTGCTTTTCCTCTGACTCCTGTTGCTTCTCTCTCTGATCCCTGAACAATGGGATGTCAGTCCCACAAACCCTTGTGTTGAGGGAATGGGGGAATAATGTTATGTTTCACCCTCTGAGGTTCTCTCCTCCTCCTCAGATGTGCACAGCTCTCCCGGGACACAGCATCCATTGAAGTGTGAAAAGGGGGAGAGTGAGTGGATGACAGTAAATGGAGGACAGGACATGGCGGTGGAGTCTCACTGTTAGGAACAGATGTCAGTACAGCAGCGAGAAGTGAACTTAGTTCAAGATGCAGAATCAGTTTGGATAGAGATAAGATTTAACAAAGTTTGGGAATCATTTATCGTCTCCGAACAACAGTCACAATCTCCAACACAATACACAAGAAAAATAATGGGGCCTTGTAAAAACATATTGCAATAACCACGGGTGACTTTAATCTACATATACAAAGAAGAACAAAGAACCGCACAGCTGAAAAGCTGGGCTGAAAAATGGCAAATGGAGTTTATGTAGGGATGAGGAAACAAGGTTCAGATGGCTCGATTGAGGGTTACAAGTTAGCAAGGAATGAGCTGAAAAAGGGGCTGAGGAGAGCTAGGAGGGGACATGAGAAGTCCTTGGCGGGTCGGATCAAGGAAAACCCCAAGGCTTTTTACTCTTCTGTGAGGAATAAAAGAATGACCAGGGTGAGGTTAGGGCCGGTCAAGGACAGTGGTGGGAACTTGTGTATGGAATCAGTAGAGATAGGCGAGGTGATGAATGAATACTTTTCTTTAGTGTTCACCAAGGAGAGGGGCCATGTTTTTCAGGAAGAGAAGGTGTTACAGGCTAATAGGCTGGAGGAAATAGATGTTCGGAGGGAGGATGTATTGGCAGTTTTGAATAAACTGAAGGTCGATAAGTCCCCTGGGCCTGATGAAATGTATCCTAGGATTCTTTGGGAGGCGAGGGATGAGATTGCAGAGCCTTTGGCTTTGATCTTTGGGTCCTCGCTGTCCACGGGGATGGTGCCAGAGGACTGGAGAGTGGCAAATGTTGTTCCTCTGTTTAAGAAAGGGAATAGAAATGACCCTGGTAATTATAGACCGGTTAGTCTGACTTCGGTGGTTGGTAAATTGATGGAAAAGGTCCTTAGGGATGGGATTTACGACCATTTAGAAAGATGCGGATTAATCCGGGATAGTCAGCACGGATTTGTGAAGGGCAAATCGTGCCTCACAAATTTGATAGAATTTTTTGAGGAGGTAACTAGGTGTGTTGATGAAGGTAGGGCGGTTGATGTCATATACATGGATTTTAGTAAGGCGTTTGATAAGGTCCCCCATGGTCGGCTTATGATGAAAGTAAGGAGGTGTGGGATAGAGGGAAAGTTGGCCGATTGGATAGGTAACTGGCTATCTGATCGAAGACAGAGGGTGGTGGTGGATGGGAAATTTTCGGACTGGAGGCAGGTTGCTAGCGGAGTGCCGCAGGAATCGGTGCTTGGTCCTCTGCTCTTTGTGATTTTTATTAATGACTTAGAGGAGGGGGCTGAAGGGTGGATCAGTAAATTTGCTGATGACACCAAGATTGGTGGAGTAGTGGATGAGGTGGAGGGCTGTTGTAGGCTGCAAAGAGACATAGATAGGATGCAAAGCTGGGCTGAAAAATGGCAAATGGAGTTTAACCCTGATAAATGTGAGGTGATTCATTTTGGTAGGACTAATTTAAATGTGGATTACAGGGTCAAAGGTAGGGTTCTGAAGACTGTGGAGGAACAGAGAGATCTTGGGGTCCATATCCACAGATCTCTAAAGGTTGCCACTCAATTGGATAGAGCTGTGAAGAAGGCATACAGTGTGTTAGCTTTTATTAACAGGGGGTTGGAGTTTAAGAGCCGTGGGGTTATGCTGCAACTGTACAGGACCTTGGTGAGACCGCATTTGGAATATTGCGTGCAGTTCTGGTCACCTCACTATAAGAAGGATGTGGAAGCGCTGGAAAGCGTGCAGAGGAGATTTACCAGGATGCTGCCTGGTTTGGAGTGTCGGTCTTATGAGGAAAGGTTGAGGGAGCTGGGGCTGTTCTCTCTGGAGCGGAGGAGATTGAGGGGAGACTTAATAGAGGTTTATAAAATGATGAAGGGGATAGATCGAGTGAACGTTCAAAGACTATTTCCTCGGGTGGATGGAGCTATTACAAGGGGGCATAACTATAGGGTTCATGGTGGGAGATATAGGAAGGATATCAGAGGGAGGTTCTTCACGCAGAGAGTGGTTGGGGTGTGGAATGGACTGCCTGCAGTGATAGTGGTGTCAGACACTTTAGGAACATTTAAGCGGTTATTGGATAGGCACATGGAGCACACCAGGATGGTAGGGAGTGGCATAGCTTGATCTTGGTTTCAGATGAAGGTCGGCACAACATCGTGGGCCGAAGGGCCTGTTCTGTGCTGTACTGTTCTATGTTCTATGTTCACAGTAACAGGCCCTTCAGCTCACCAAGCCTGTGGCGCCTCCTAACGCTTATTCAGACCCAGAACCTACTGCCAATTTGCGGTTTCTATTCCTCTGTTTGTCTCTTGTTCATGTGTCTACCAAGATGCACCTTGGACATTGGAAACGTGCCTGCTTCTGCCACCTCCATTGGCAGTGCCTTCCAGGCACCCACCACCCTCTGGGTGAAAACTTACCCCACACACCACCCTCGAAACTTTGCTCCTCTCACCTTCAACCTGTGCCCTCTTGTAGTTGACCATTCCACCCTGGAGAAAAGTCTCTGACTATCCACCATATTGATGCTTCTCATAATTGTGGACACCTCCATCCGGTCACCCCTCAGCCTCCCTTTTTGTAGTGAAAGAATCTGTGTTGATACAACATCTCCTCATAACCTAACGTCCTTGACCAGGCAACATTCTGGTAAACCTTCCTTGCACCCTCTCCAAAGCATCCACATCATTCTGGGAGTGTCGCGAACGGAACTGCAAGCAATATTCAAATGTGGCCAACTGAAGTTTCATACAGCTGTAACATAACTTGACAACTTTTATACTCGATGCCCCGGTCGATGAAGACAAGCATGCTGTCTTCCTTCTTGACCACCTCACCCACCTGTGTTGCCACTTTCAGGGATCTGTAGACTTGTACACACAGATCCCTCTGGAGGTCAATGCTCCTGTGGCTTCTTCCATTTACTGTATAAATCACTCAGATTGTCAAAAGTTGAATAGAAGATTCGTTCACAGAATGTATTCAAGCAATTTCTTGGAGAAGCACGTTCCAGTGCCAAACACAAAACAAGCTGCTTTAGACATGGTGATGTGCAAATGTGTGGCGTTTCCAACAAAAATAGATTCCTTTTATTTGGAGAAGAGCAGCAGAAGTGTTCCAGCCGTTGCTTATTCAAGGAGTGTATTAGATTAAGCGAAGATGTGGCACTGGGGTTGGCACTGCTGCCTCACAGCGTCAGATTCCCGGATTCATTCCAGGTTTGGGCGACTGTGGAGTTTTCACGTTCTCCCAGTGTCTGTGTGGGTTTCCTTCGGCTGCGCCTGTTTCCTCCCATAGTCCAAAAAAACTGTGTAGGTTAGGTGGATTGGCCATGCTAAATTGCCCGTTAGTGTCCAAGATGTGTAGTTTAGGTGGATTAGCGGCGAAAATATGTGGGTTACGGGAAACCGGGCAACTGCAGATCTATTAGTCTGACATTAATGGTATGGAAATCCTATAGTAATCTGTAATGAAGGAAGAGATAACAGAACACTTAGAAATTAATGGCAGGATTAGACAGGGCTAACATGGATTCATGAAAGGCTGGCACGGTGACACATTGGTTAACATTGTTGCATCCCAGCCAGGGGCCCGGGTTCAATTCCAGCCTTGGGTGACTGTGTGGAGTTTCTACATTCTCCCCGTGTCTGCGTGTGTTTCCTCTGGGTGCTCCGGTTTCCTCCCACACTCCCAAAGATATGCATGGTAGATGGAGTGGCCATGGTAAAATGGCCCTTAGTGTCCCAACATGTGTAGCTTAGGTGGATTAGCCCGAGTAAATTTGTGAGGTTATGGGGAACGGACCTTGGTAAGTTACTCTGTCAGTGTGTCTCGATGGGCCGAATGACGATTCCTACACTAGGGATTCTATAGTTGCATGATTCACAAACAAGAGGTTATGAAAGAAAATTGGAGCACATGAGATTGGGAGGAATATACCAGCATGGATTCAGAACGGGTTAGTGGACAGAAACAGGGAGTTGGAATAAATGGATTATTTTTGGGTTGACAGCCTCTAACTAGTGGAGTACGGCAGGGATCAGTGTTTGGATTTCAGCTATTCAGAATCTACATGAATGACATGGATGTGGGGATCAAATATAATATTTCCAAATTTGCGAATAATGGAAAACTAGGTGAAAATCTGAATTGTGAGGAGGATGCAAAGATATTTCAAGGGGATGTGGAGAGGCTCAGGGAGGCTCCACAACTGGAGTAATGTGTACAGTGTTGAGCTCTTTACTTAAAAAAGGATAGAATTGTATTGGAACCAGTTCAGAGAAAGTTCACTCGGCTGATTCCTGGGATGGAGAGGTTTATTTTACGAGGAAAATTTGAGCAGATTGGAGCAATATCTATGAAAGTTCAGAAGATTAAAAGGTGATCGCATTGAGGGGATGAGACAGGGTGGTTGCTGAGAGGCTGTTTCTTCTTGTAAGAGAGACCAGAGCAAGGGGACAGCTTTTAAAATGTAATTGTCAGTCCCTTAAGACTGAGATGAGGAGAAATTTATTTTTTTAGATGGTGGCTGGTCAGTGGAATTCTCTTCCCTGGAGACTAGTGGCGGCAGAGTCATTGAATATATTCAAGGCTGAGTTAAGAATGATTTTGGATTGAGAAGCGAATCAAGGGTTACGGGGAAAAGAGTTGAGACTATAATTAGATCAGCTGTGATGGAGTATGCTCGAGGGGCTGAATGACCTTCTGCTGCTCCGAGGTATTTTGTTCTTATCCCAATACGTCCTTCAGACTGCTCTCTGTGACCAGTGAAGGATAAACAAGCTCTATGCTTTGTCCTCACCAGACGCTCTCCTGTGCCCATTCATTAGGCCACCCACTCAACCCATCTCACCAGCAGTAATTACCCACTCTGCCCCCAGGCCTTCCTGATCCAGCACTTCATCTTCCATTGGCGTAAGGATGGCAAGACCTGGATGTCTCCACTCTTCTTCACTCATTCCCTGATGATGTTTGCTCTCTTTCCAAACACAGAAATTGTTACTCATCAAACACATGCAGTATCCCAGGGTTGTCCAACGTGTGGACCAAGGGGCGAATGTGACCCTCGAAGCCCCTCAATGCGGCCCCCGGAGCGAGTTTCCAGAATCTCAGTCACACAGTTCAGTTTGAATGGAAGAATCTGCATGGATCTGCTCCTCCAATCACATCCCGTTTCTTTCCCATGTTTGCTGCTGATAGGTTTTCGAGCCAATCTGCAGCAAATGTGGGAGAGAAACAATTACTGATTGATGAGGATTAAACACTAATAATCATCTTTAATTATTACTCATTATTGTGCTCAGCAAGTTTTTCTTTTCATTTCTCAGTTCAGTTTTTCATTGAAATTTCTGCTGTGCCAAACTGTATCATTCTGAAATTTACTCACCGGCCCCTTGAGTGAGAAAAACATTGCCATGTGTTTGCCCAGTGAATATGTTGGTCAGCCCTGCTCGAGCCTATGCTGGTGCCAGCCTAACGGACATGTATCTGACAGTCAATGCTGCTGCCTTTGCATTGTAAGAGTTTTAACACCAGGTTAAAGTCCAACAGGTTTATTTGGTAGCAAATACCATTAGCTTTCGGAGCGCTGCTCCTTCGTCAGATGGAGTGGAAATCTGCTCTCAAACAGGACACAGAGACACAAAATCAAGTTACAGAATACTGATTAGAATGCGAATCCCTCCAGCCAACCAGGTCTTCAAGAGACAGATAATGTGAGAGAAGGCAGCATTAAGCACAGGTTACAGAGATGTGTATTGTCTCCAGACAGCACGGCCAGTGAGATTCTGCAAGTCCTTTGCATTGCCAGTGTCTGGGTGGAGATGTTCTTTCCACAATTTCCCCCTCATCCTTATTCACATATCAGGCTGTGCTGCACTCACCGTGACAGAACACATCAGGACATTGATCCTTTTCCACTCTCTAACCACGGGTCTGAAACCTGCTCACCTCCCAGCAATCTCCATCCAGACTGGCTTGTACCGATGGGATAATCTCCTCCCATCCTGAGGGAACAGGACCTCCCTCTGAGCCTGAGCAGCCGGGTGGAGCCCCTCCAGGGAGGGGAAGGGGTCGGGGGGCAAGCCTTGTTCTGCTTTCTGACATTTCAGCCCCTCATTCAATAAGCAGAGCTCCCTCGCTGCTCCCTCCAGAGCTGCAGTGTTTGAACGTCCTGTTGGCTGCCTTTGGAGATGGTGCCAGCATTGCCTGAACCGGGACTGCCCCCTGCCCAGGCTGCCTCAGTGGGCAGCTCCCCCTGCCTGCCAGCCGTTAATTGTCCGCCTCTGACAATATCACCTTCATAACTCTGCCTATCCTGCCCACACGGACACACCACCCATTTCCAATCCCCATGCTGGGACTTCAGAGCTTCTGGTAAAATCACAGCCATTATCTTCAACCTCACCACAAACTGCATTCCCAAACCACTGACCATCCCATGTCCCTACTGAGCCACTCCGAGTAAGGACATGGGGATCCTGTGATTTATGGTCCTGTCCCATCATCATTTTTATCATTTAATCACTCCTGTAATTCCAGTTTGTCCTTTCTTTGTTTCTTCCCCAGCCACCCACCGCTGTCACTTCAAACCTGTCAATTCACTGCCCTTTCCCAGTTCCAATGGAAGCTCAAACTTTACCCCTGTTTCTCTCTTCACAAATACTTAGCTAACCTGCTGAGCATTTCCAGTTTATTTATATTTCATTTTCAGCATTGAGTATTTCCTCATTCTACAGAAATGCAAGTTGTGTTTTTGGAATGTCTCATACAATACATTATTATTGTTATTAACAGTATTATTTAAAACACTGGGGATTGAGCCTGATTCCTGTTATTCCTCTCTCTGGTCTCCAGTCTGCATAAGAACACTCTCACAGATTCTTGTGCTGAGGATCTCGCCTCCGCTCTCAGTACAAACCAGACACTGAGGATTCTGAACCTGGAATCAAACTCCTTCACAGATCAATCTGTCCCTGCTCTCCGCCGCCTCATACTGACCTGCAGGAGTCTGGAGTGGATCTCGTGAGTGTTTTTGTTCATTTTTAGTGTAACAATTAAAATATAAATGGATTTAAAATATAAATGGGCCTGAACCTTCCAAGCAGCGGCAGTGGTATGCAGATTAGCGCTATGTGTGAAAATCCTCCCAACCTGAAACTGCTGCATATTTCTCCCAGAATCTTCAGCACTGCGACCCCAGGGAGCTCCATCAGAGTAGAGTCAGGGAAGAGAGAGCACAAACCCTATTTACAGCACAGTGACCCCGGGGAGCTCCATCAGAGCAGAGTCAGGGAAGAGAGAGCACAAACCCTATTTACAGCACAGTGACCCCAGGGAGCTCCATCAGAGCAGAGTCAGGGAAGAGAGAGCACAAACCCTATTTACAGCACAGTGACTCCGGGGAGCTCCATCAGAGCAGAGTCAGGGAAGAGAGAGCACAAACCCTATTTACAGCACAGTGACCCCGGGGAGCTCCATCAGAGTAGAGTCAGGGAAGAGAGAGCACACACCCTATTTACAGCAGTGACCCCGGCGATCTCCATCAGAGCAGAGTGGACTCACGGTAGAGCGAGCACACGTTATTTACAGCACAGTGACCCCGGGGAGCTCCATCAGAGCAGAGTGGAGTCACGGTAGAGCGAGCACACCCTATTTACAGCACAGTGACCCTGGGGAGCTCCATAAGTGTTAGTTGATTGTGGGAGTGAATGGGTTGGTGTGTCGCTGGATGAATGGTTCATCAGGGAGCTGAGGAGAGGTTCAAGGATTAGTTCTGGGTGTCGGGAAGGTGGTCGAGTTGTATTGTGTTGGGTTGGAGGGTTAATCAGCAGTTTGGATGGAGGCTGGGAGTTGGTAATGTTGTTGGGTGCCTAGTTAGATTTGGTTGCGTGGTCGGGGGTTGGGATTGGTTTATAGCTTTGGAGAGTAGTGGGTTGGGGTTGCTTCTTGAGTAATCAGTTTAAGTCAGAGATATAGTCAAGAATGTATTCAAGAGGCGGCTGCATATAGCACTTAGGGCGAACAGGATCAGAGATTATGGGGAGAAAGCAGGATTCAGCTTTTGAGTTGGACGATCAGCCATGATTGTGATGGATGGTGAAGTAGGCTTAAAGGGCCAAATGGCCTCCTCCTGCTCCTATCTTCCATGTTTCTATGTCAGGTCAGGGGAGGGTGGGACGGATGAGGCCAAGTTGGGAGGTTTAGTCAGAGTTGTTCAAGTGCTGGAGCGGAGGTAGAGATGATTTACGGGAGTGATAGCCTGTCAGGGGGAGATACCAGCAGTAGCCAGGCCTGTGACACCACAGCTGGTTCTGCTGTGGGACAGGGTCGGGCAAAGAGCAAGCGACATAAATAGGAAAAGGGATGAGATCCTGAAATGTGAATATAGAGAGTTAGGCAGAAGGCTGACGTGTAGGACCTCGAAGGTAGTAATTTCAGGACTACTATCGGTACCACGTGCTAGTGAGAGTAGGAATAGGAGGATTAGACAGATGAATGACTGGCTTGAGAGCTGGTGCAGGGGGCAGGGATTTAGATTTTTGGATCATTGGGATCTTTTCTGGGGAAGGGCTGATCTGTTCAAGAGGGATGGGTTACATTTGAACTGGAGGGGGACTAACATCCTGGCGAGGAGATTTGCTCGAGCAGCTCGGGAGCGTTTAAACTAGTTTGGCAGAGGGGTGGGATCCAAAGCAGGAGGGAGACAGAAGAGAAGTTTGAGGACAGCACGGAAGTTAAAGAGAGCACGTAAATTAGTAAAGGCAGTGTCAGTAATCCTAGTACCAGACACATCAGACAGAAGCAAAGCAGACAGCAAGGGAAGTCCAGATTAAACTGCATTTATTTCAATGCAAGAGGCCTGATGGGTAAGGCAGATGAACTCAGTGCATTGATGGGTACGTGGGACTGGGATATTATAGCAATTACTGAAACATGGCTAAGGGAGGGACAGGACTGGCAGCTCAATGTTCCAGGGTACAGATGCTATAGGAAAGATAGAACAGGAGGTAACAGAGGAGAGAGAGTTGCACTTTTGATGAGGGAAAGCATCACGGCCGTACTGAGAAGGGAAATATCCAAGGGTTCGGCCACTGAGTCTATATGGGTAGAACTGAGAAATAAGAAGGGGGAAATCACTTTGATAGGATTGTACTATAGGCCCCCAAATAGTCAGCGGGAAATTGAGGAGCAAATTTGTAAGGAGTTTGCAGATAGCTCCAAGAAAAATAGGGTTGTAATAGTCGGAGATTTTAATTTTCCCAACATTGACTGGGACAGCCATAGTATTAGAGGGTTGGATGGAGAGAAATTAGTTGAGTGTCTTCAGGAGGAATTTCTCATTCAATATGTGGATGGCCCGACTAGAGAGGGGGCAAAACTTGACCTCCTCTTGGGAAATAAGGAAGGGCAGGTGACAGAAGTGTGAGTGAGGGATCACTTTGGGACCAGTGACCATAATTCTATTAGTTTTAAGATAGCTATGGAGAATGATAGGTCTGTCCCAAAAGTTAATATTCTAAATTGGGGCAAGGGCAATTTTGATGGTATCAGGCAGGAACTTTCAAAAGCTAACTGGGGGTGTCTGTGGGAAGGAAAAGGGACGTCTGGTAAGTGGCACGCTTTCAAAAGTGTGTTAACCAGGGTTCAGGGTAAACACATTCCTCTTAGAGTGAAGGGCAAGGCTGGCAGAAGTCGGGAACCCTGGATGACTCGGGATATTGAGGCCCTGCTCAAGAGGAATAAAGAGGCACATGACGTGCATAGGCAGCTGGGATCAAGTGAATCTCTTGAAGAGTATAGGGGGTGTAGGAGTAGAGTTCAGAGAGAAATCAGGAAGGCAAAAAGGGGACACAAGATTGTTTTGGCAGATAAGGCAAAGGAGAATCCAAACAGCTTCTACAAATACATAAAGGGCAAAAGAGTAACAAGGGAGAGAGTAGGGGCTCTTTAGGATCAACAAGGCAATCTATGTGTGGATCCACAAGAGATGGGTGAGATCCTAAATGAATATTTCTCATCAGTATTTACTGTTGAGAAAAGCATGGATGTTAGGGAACTTAGGGAAATAAATATTGATGTCTTGAGGAGTGTACATATTACAGAGGAGGTGGTGCTGGAAGTTTCAAAGCGCATCAAAGTCGATAAATCCCCGGGACCTGATGAGGTGTATCCCAGGACGTTGTGGGAGGTTAGGGAGGAAATTGCGGGTCCCCTAGCCGAGATATTTAAATCATCGATAGTCACGGTTGAACTGCCTGAAGATTGGAGAGTGGCAAATGTTGTGCCTTTGTTTAAAAAGGGCTGCAGGGAAAAGCCTCGAAACTAAAGGCCAGTGAGCCTCACATCTGTGGTGGGTAAATTGTTGGAAGGCATTTTGAGGGACAGGATCTACAGGCATTTAGAGATGCAAGAACTGATTCGGGACTGTCAGCGTGGCTTTGTGAGTGGAAAATCATGTTCACAAATCTGATTGAGTTTTTTGAAGGGGTAACCAAGAAGGTAGATGAGGGCAGTGCAGTTGATGTGTCCATGGACACTGATTAGATGCTCTGACTGTGACTGTTAATGTATGAAATGAGAGGGGAGAGATACAAAATGGTGCACTTGGAATACTGTGTGTGCAATTCTGGTCACCCTATTATAGAAAGGATATTATTAAACTAGAAAGAGTGCAGAAAAGATTTACTAGGATGCTATTGGGACTTGATGGGTTGAGTTACAAGGAGAGGCTAATAGATTGGGAGTTTTTTCCTTGGAGCGTAGGAGGCTGAGGGGTGACCTTTTCAGGTCTATAAAATAATGAGGGGCTTAGATCAGCTAGTTGGTTGATATCTTTTCCCAAAGGTGGGGGAGTCTAAAACTAGAGGGCATAGTTTTAAGTTGAGAGGGGAGAGATACAAAAGTGTCCAGAGGGACAATTCTTTCACAAACAGGGTGGTGAGTGTCTGGAATAAGCTGCCAGAGGCAGTAGTAGAGGCGGGCACAATTTTATCTTTCAAAAAGCATTTAGACAGTTACATGGGCACTATGGGTCCAGAGGGATATGGGCCAAATGCGGGTAATTGGGATTAGTTTCAGGGTTTTTTAAAAAGCGGGTGGCATGGACAAGTTGGGCCTGTTTCCATGCTGTAAACCTCTGTGACTCTATGAGTGGGTCTAGTCAGATTGTGGGAGGTGGACTATGGGGATCAGTGGGAAGTGATTGGGGGACTCGCTCGTGCTATTCAGGTATTAGCCCAGGTGGTGAGCTGTCTAACATTACCTGAGTAACTATCCAGGTAAACTTTGTGGATCTGTCCCAAGTATCTGACTCTAACTGCAGCAGGGGAGTTCCCCAGTAGTAGTTAATACCTCTGGGACAATTCCCAGGTAGATCAGTGCGTCAGGACATCCACAGGGTCCCGATGCTCATCTTCGGATGTGTGTCTGGTCTCTGGCGATCCAGAGACCAGAAGATTTGTCCCATTAACTCCAGTCTCCTGTTGTTTACTCTGTTGTTCAATCTGTTTATTTCCTGTTTCATCTTTAATCTGTTTCAGGCTGTTTGGTAATCAGTTCAGTCCAAATGGAGAGAGACAGCTGGAGTCGCTGCGGGAATCCAGACGGGGACTGAGAGTGACAGTGTGGACATTTCAATCTATAAACATTGCTGCTCCACCGGTTACAGTGAAATCCTGAATTGTGAAGATCTTCGACAGCTCCTTCCAAACCCTTCATTCCTGCCCCTCTCCCTCCCTATTCCATCAGCCCCTCCAGCCTGGCACTGATTTCCCTGCTTACCTGGTTTCCCAGCTGGAAAACTGTTGTAGTTTTAGTCTCCACATTGGAGGAAAGATTGCTGCAAACCATTGTTTAAGCAGCAATGTGTTGTCAGTGTTCTCAGCAACAGAGTCTTCAACCTTGTGGTGGACCTCAGTTGTGCCTTTGTCCTATATGGACCACCATTGTGTGTGTTTGTCATACCTGGACACATCCCCTTCCAGTTTGGTTCCTCCCCTCAGCACCTAGTATAAAGGTGGCTGTCTCCTCCCCCTTGTTCAGTCCAGGTCGGTTAATTGTTGGGATCTGCTCCTGATTCTGTTGTGAATAAAAGCCTACACTTATATTGGCATATCGGTAGTCTTTCGCCTTATTGATAGTGCATCAATTTTATTCACAACAGTTACTAGTATGGAGCAGTTTCTAAAACCCGACAAGTTAGCTTTAGACCCTCAAGAGGTTGGAGCCTCTGATAAATTTGATCATTGGTTGGACTGCTTCGAAGCATTCGTCGACACCGCTACGGCCATCGACACCGACGCTGCTAAACTCCACGTGCTCCGCGCCCGGGTAAGCGAAACTGTCTATGGAATCTTCCGGGACGCTGCTACTTACGCGGACGCTATCGAACTCCTAAAAGGGCAGTTCCGAAAGAGCCCTAACGTGGTTTACGCCAGACACCTCCTAACTACCCGCAAACAGCAGCCAGGAGAATCGTGCGCCCAATTTCTGCGCGCCCTGCGAGTCCTCGCCCGAGCATGCGACTGTAAGGCTGTTTCAGCAGCTCAGAACACGGAGGATCTGATCCGCGACGCCTACGTTGCGGGCATTGAGTCTACATACATCCAGCAGCGTCTGCTGGAACAAGATGACCAAGACCTCCGGAAAACGGCCACGATGGCTGAAACGTTAGAAGCAGCCTCCCATAATCTCGGGTCTTACCTTGGATCCCGTTCCACCGACGGCTCCACTGCGACGGCTGCTCCAGCAGGGCCCAAATGTTACTTTTGTGGCCTCCCTAAGCACCCTCGGCGTCACTGCCCGGCAAAGGACGCGATTTGCTCCGGATGCGGTAAGCTAGGCCACTTTGTCAAAGTCTGCAGAGCAAAGCCGCTTCTGAAGACTCGTGGAGCCATGTGTGCTCCGAGGGCGCGGCCATCTTTGATGCAGGCGGCGGCTGCGCGCGAATCGCCATCTTGGATGCGGTCACCGGAAGTGCGGGAATCGCCATCTTTGATGCGGTCACCGGAAGTGCGGGAGTCGCCATCTTTGAGACTGGCATCAAGGCAAGCTGAGCAGGAAGCTTCATCCGTGACGTCATCAGACGGCGACGAAGATGGATTCTTCTTTAATTCAACAGTGGCATCGATTTGCCTGGACCAGTCGCAGCCACATCAACTCTCCAAGTCCATAATGGAGATCAAGGTAAATGGTTATGCAGAAAACTGCCTGTTTGACTGTGGGAGCACGGAAAGTTTTATACACCCTCGCACAGTGCGTCAATATGCCCTTCCCGTGCGACCCTGGAGCCAGACCATCTCCATGGCCTCGAATTCTCACTCAGTGGAGGTCCTCGGGTGCTGCTTGGTGACGCTGACGGTACAGGGCACAGTCTACGAGCGTTTTCGGCTCCTCGTGCTGCCGCGACTCTGCGCAGCTGTACTGCTGGGGTTAGATTTCCTCAGCCATCATAGGAGCGTCACCCTGCAGTATGATGGCCCTTATCCCCCGCTCTCCGTCTGCAAGGCGCCGTCACGGCAGCGCCCCTCGCGCACCACCTGCAGTCTCTCGACCCTCAAGATCACCCCCCCCCCGTTATTTGATAACCTCACCCCGGATTGTAGGCCTATAGCCACCAAGAGTAGGCGCTATAGTGCGGATGACCGGGCCTTCATTCGGTCCGAGGTACAACGTTTGCTCCAGGAAGGGATTATCCAGGCCAGCACCAGCCCCTGGAGGGCGCAAGTGGTCGTAGTTAAATCGGGGGAGAAACACCGCATGGTGATTGACTACAGCCAGACCATAAACAGGTATACCCAACTAGATGCATATCCTCTTCCCCGTATCGCGGACATAGTCAACCACATCGCGCACTATAGGGTTTTTTCAACGATCGATTTGAAATCGGCTTACCACCAGCTCCCTATCCGCTCGGAGGATCGCCCATACACTGCCTTTGAGGCGGATGGCCGCCTCTACCAGTTCCTCCGAGTCCCCTTTGGTGTCACCAATGGGGTCTCAGTCTTCCAACGGGCCATGGATCAAATGGTGGACCAGCACGGACTACGGGCCACTTTCCCGTATCTGGATAACGTCACCATCTGCGGCCATGACCTGCAGGACCATGATGCCAACCTACAAAAATTCCTTCGTACGGCCACTCTCCTGAACCTCACATACAATGAGGCGAAGTGTGTTTTCCGGACACGCCGCCTCGCCATCCTTGGGTACGTGATAGAAAATGGTGTCCTTGGCCCCGACCCAGCCCGTATGCGTCCCCTTATGCAGCTTCCCCTCCCTACTACCCTCAAAGCACTGAGGAGATGCCTGGGCTTCTTCTCCTATTATGCCCAGTGGGTTCCCCGTTACGCAGATAAAGCCCGTCCGCTCCTAAAATCGACCTCTTTTCCCCTGGCTGAGGAGGCCTGTCGGGCCTTCGATGACATCAAAGCGGACATCGCGAAGGCCGCGATGCACGCTGTGGACGAATCCATCCCATTCCAAGTGGAAAGTGATGCGTCTGACTTTGCCCTAGCTGCCACCCTTAACCAGAGGGGCCGTCCGGTGGCCTTCTTTTCCCGGACCTTACAAGGCCCTGAGATTCGACACTCCTCCGTCGAGAAGGAGGCCCAGGCCATCGTGGAAGCCGTCCGGCACTGGCGCCATTATCTCGCGGGCCAACGATTCACCTTAATTACGGACCAGCGGTCAGTTGCCTTCCTGTTTAACACCAGGCAAAAGGGCAAGATTAAGAATGACAAGATCTTGCGGTGGAGGATTGAGCTCTCCACCTACAGATATGACATCATGTACCGGCCTGGGAAGCTCAATGAGCCCCCAGACGCCCTGTCCCGTGGATCATGTGCCAGTGCCCAACTAGACCAGCTACAGTCCCTCCATAACGACCTCTGTCACCCGGGTATCACCAGATTTTTCCATTTTGTCAAGTCCCGTAACCTGCCCTTCTCCCTTGAGGAAGTCCGGACGCATTACATTCCATTAGGTCACTCTTGTGCACAGCGACCAATACGACCCCTCACGAGCGGATGTTTTCATTTCCCAGGAAGTCCTCCTCGGGTACTTCGCTCCCGGATTGGCTGATGTCCCCGGGACCCGTCCTGCTTCGGAAGCATGTCCGGACCCATAAGGCAGATCCCTTGGTCGAGGAGGTCCAACTGCTCCATGCTAATCCCCAATATGCTTATGTAGCGTACCCTGATGGGCGGGAGGACACGGTTTCTGTCCGTGACTTGGCACCCGCGGGTGCCCCGGAGGTCACCACGTCCTTCCGCCCCACGGTCCCTGGTGTCGTCCATTCGGAGACTGCTACGCCTCTTCCTCCCTCAGTCCCTGTCCCCAATGTAGTGTGCCCAGAGCCTGTTGCAGCCCCCCACCCCCCAGCTCCGGTTCCCACTGTTCCCCATACGCCACCAGGGCCACAGCCCATTCCTCTCGCCCCTATGTACAGCTCGCTTGAGTCGCCGGAGCCGTCGCCACGCAGTACCCGACGACTGGACGGGACGACGGATCGGTCCGCTTCACACCACCCAGCGCCTTCTCTCGACGCTCACTGTACGGAGCCTGGGCCGACATCGCTCCCTGCTCGGACGACTCTGCGACCTGCACTACGACGATCGCGACGACGGATCAAGCCACCGGTTCGTCTGGACTTGTGATATTGTTTCCGCTTCACCCCCGTGTTGTTTTTTAAAAGGAAGGGGTGAATGTGGTGGACCTCAGTTGTGCCTTTGTCCTATATGGACCACCATTGTGTGTGTTTGTCATACCTGGACACATCCCCTTCCAGTTTGGTTCCTCCCCTCAGCACCTAGTATAAAGGTGGCTGTCTCCTCCCCCTTGTTCAGTCCAGGTCGGTTAATTGTTGGGATCTGCTCCTGATTCTGTTGTGAATAAAAGCCTACACTTATATTGGCATATCGGTAGTCTTTCGCCTTATTGATAGTGCATCAAACCTCCTTTCAAAATGGAGCAGCAGAGATCATTCTCCAGAGAGAGAACAGTGTGTGTGTGATTCTGACAGTACCCAGCAGAGGGCAGATTGGTCAATCTTGTCAGAGTTTCCTCTCTGTCTCTGTGAATGAATTAAAGGCTCCACCAGCCTCTCCTCAAAACCTCTTTCACTATCTGGTGATTAAAGTGACACAATGCCACCATCTGCTGGTGGCACCCAGCTACTGCAGGGGCTGTTCTTCGTGAGCCTCAGACAAGTTCAGTCAGTCCCATGTCTGCATCTGGGACCCGGTTTCTGCAGCGTGAATATTGAACAATATTGACAGGGATTGGAGTTTGCAGCAGGAACCCCGGCTGGTGAATTAACCCTTTTATCACCAGACACTGTACATGAACTCTGTTCCCTCATTCCCTATGGGAGATATTGTCTGGAGGTTGTAGTTGGGGATGATCTCAGACTGTAATGTGTACATTTGGTGCAGTTATCAGACACTAATCCCATTCAGAATGGGAGTGGGTAAACTCTGCTGCACTCTGTAACTCCTCTGTCAGACATTGTCAGTTTTAATCTTACACAGTGGATCAGTTTTTTTTTAATGTTTCCAAGATAATTCTCTCAATCTCACAGACTGATTCTTTGAAAATTGGAAATACAAACATTTTGAGACACAATTACAACCTTTAATCACATTTTGTCCGTGTTCGAAAAGAAAATAATTTCCAAACAAACTATTCCCCTTTTGCAACTCTTGCTTTCCAATTCCACAGGTTTCGGTGAGACAGAGAGCAGCTCAGTTGGAATCCAAATGCTCTCATTCCACTCTCGCCCCCCTCCCGTTTACCCTGCCAATTATCAACCTCAACAAAAGTTCCCACATATTTATCTGGGACAGTTTCAGTGTTGAAGCAGGGTGACCATTCCTTAACCCACAACACATTCACACGGTAAATGTTGCTTCAATTATTTCTGGAACTGTTCACATCTCAAATGCATAGGTTGATTAACGTGATTCCGTTCCAAAGATGGAATGCGTTTCTGTTTTATAATCTCAATCTCTCACAGGCACTGACATCCCCACGTAAAAACACACAATCACAAGCATAATCTCACACAGACACTCGCACAGAGACACAATCATGGAAACTGTCTCACACGGACATACACATACACACATCTGCACATCCTACACACATCCCTCCAGATGCACACACTGACACCCACACACTCATTCACACACTGACAAACTTATACATATGCTCACAGGAACAGCAAAACACACCCTCTCGAACACTCACATATAAATCCACATACTGACACACAGAGAGACTTAGAGAGAAAAACACAGAATCTCTGTTAAATACACACAACACGCAGCCATACACCCACAGAAACACATCACAAACCCATGCATTACAGCGGTTAATGAATTCTCAGCACCCCATCACCAAATGAAATTGAAGTTGGACGACAGTGATAACATTTCCTCTGAAACCGACATCCCTAGAATGAAAGCAACACAGGAACACTGGCGCAGCATTGCACAGGATCGGAGCCTCGGAAATGCAGTTTGCTCTTTCCTTGTTCCTTCCATCTCACTGAGCAGATGCAGAGCGAGAGCATCGAAAGCGAGAATTCACAATTTCACTCTGTCCCCGCACACTCACCTCAGCTTTATTTAATTTCTGAATATATGATTTATTTTGGATTACCCCAAAGATCTCAGGACAGATGCATGATGTCAGATATTACCATTATTTATCAAACTGTTTATTTTACCATGACAGATGTTGCTGCTCTGTAATTGTAATGGATATTCCTAATTTTATCATCTGTATAGCTGTAGTTATTTACAATTAAATACATACTGGTTATTTAGTTAAATGCTAATTGTGAATCATTGGAATGCTGAAACTAATACGTACACAAGCTAATAAAGAGCGGGGGACTAGTGCAAAGATTGTAGCTAACAGTGAGCGTGAAACTGAAAAGACCATAAGATACAGGAGCAGAATTCAGCTATTCTGCTCATCGAGTCTACTCCACCATTTAATCACAGCTGATAAGTTTCCAAACCCATTCTCCCGCCTTTCCCCCATAACATTTGATCCCCTGACCAATCAAGAAAGTGACTACCTCTGTCTTAAATGCACTGAATGAGAGAGAGAGAGAGCGAGGGGGAGGGTAGGTGAAGAGCGAGTGAGGGAGGAGAGAGGGGGAAGAGTGTGTAATGGGGGAGCACGATGGGAGATAGTGTGAGGGGAGAATAGGTGAAGAGCGAGTGAGGGAGAGAGATAGTGAGAGGAGAGATAATGATGTGGAGGGTGAGAGGACAGAAAGTAAGGGGAGGGTGTGACGGGGCGAGAGCGACCTGGAGTGAGAGTGAGGGGGAAGAGAATGAGGTGTAGGGAGTGAGGGGGAAATTGAGGAGGAGGGAGTGACGGGGAAGAAATTGAGGGGGAGAGTGAGTGGGAAGAAAGTGATGGAGCACCTGATGGGGAGTGAGTGAGGGGATGAGAGGCTGAGGGAGAAGAGAATGAGAGGTAGAGGGTGAGGGTGAAAAAGGTGAGGGTGAAGTCAGTGGGGGGGAGACAGCGCGAGGGTGCAGGGGAGAGAGTGCAGGGGAGGGTAGGTGAAGAGCGAGTGAGGCCAGAGTGAGGGGGGGGGGGGTGGTGGGGCGGGGGGGGGGGGGGGAGAGTGTGAGGGCAGAGCATGATGGCAGATAGCGTGACGGGAGAGGGAGTGAGAGGGGAATAGGTGAAGACCGAGTGAGGGAGAGAGACGGAGAGAGAGTGATGGGGAGAGTGAGAGGAGAGAGAGTAAGGGAACAGGATGTGAGGGGGAGAGCGTGACGGGGAGAGAGTGAGCTGGAGTGAGAGTGAGGGGGAGAGAGAATGAGGGGGAAGAAAGTTCGGAATAAAGTGATGGGGAGGGAGTGAGGGGATGAGAGGCTGAGGGAGAAGAGAATGAGAGGTAGACTGAGAGGGAGAGAGGGTGAGGGAGAAAGAGTGAGGGGGAGGCGGTGAGAGGGAAGAGATTTTGGGGAATAGAGTGAGATGCAGAGATTGAACGGGAGATATTGTGAGGGGTAAAGAGGGTAAGGAGGCGTGATTGTGAGGGGGAGAAAGTGAGGGCAGATAGAGTGAGCTAGAGTAGGTGAAGAGTGAGTGAGGGGACAGCGCGATGGGAAATCGATAGATTGAAGAGAGGGGGGAAGGGGGAGTGAGGGGAGAAGGTGAGGAATGAATGAGGGAGAGAGCGTCAGAGGAGGGAGAGTGACAGGGAGAGTGTAAGGGGAGAGAGTCTGACGGAGAGAGGGTGACAGGAGATAGAGTGAGGGGGGAGAATAAGAGGAGAGAGAGTGATGGGCAGAGAGAGAGTGAGGGGAAGCGAGAGAGTGACGAGAGAGATTGAGGGAGTGAGATTGAGAGGAAGGGGGAGAGAGTGAGGAGAGTAAGTGAGGGGAACAGTGAAGGGAGACAGCGTGAGCAGGAGAGAGGCTGAGGGGATAGTAAAAGAGAGTGAGGTGGGATAGTGTGATAGCAGACTGAGGGGAAAGACGGTGAGGGGGAGAGAATCGGGGGAGTGAGTGAAGGCGAAGAAAGTGACGGGGAGAAAGTGAGGGGGAGATAATGGGGGGAGAGAGAGAGACTAAGGGAGAAACAGTAATGGGAAGAGTTTGAGGGCAGAGACTGAGGGGGAGAGAGTGAAGGAGAAGGGATTGAGAGAATGAGGGGCAAGAAATTAAGGGGGAGAATGAGGGGGACGAAAGTGATGTGGAGAGAAGCTGAAGGGAGAGAATGAGGGGAGATTGAAGGGGAGAGAGTGAGGAGGAAGAAAGTAAGGAGGAGATAGGGGAAAGAGTGAGGAGGAGGGAGTGTGGAAAAAATGAGGGGGAGGAAAGTGAGGGAGAAAGGGGAGGGAGTGAGGAGACGAGAGGCTGAGGGAGAAGAGAATGAGGGGGAGAGAGGGTGGGGGAGAGAGAGTGAGGTTGAACAGAGTGAGGCAGGTTCAGTGAGAGAGTGAGGGGAAAGATTTAGGGGAATAGAGTGCGGTGGAAGAGATTGACCGGTAGAGAGGGTGAGGGGGGAGTGATTGTGAGTGGGGAGAAAGTGAGGGTAGATAGAGTGAGGGTAGAGGTCGTGAGGGGGAAAGTAGGTGAAGAGTGAGTGAGGGGGGAGATAGGGAGGGGAGAGAGTGAGGGGAGACCACGATGGGAGTTCGAGTGAGGCAAGTAAGGGGAGAGGGACTAACAGGGAGAGAATGTGAGGAGTGAATGAGGGAGAGAGAGTCAGAGGAGTGAACGTGACGGGGAGAGAGTAAGGGGAGAGGGACTGACAGGGAGAGAGTGAGAGGAGCTAGAGAGAGGCGGAGATTAAGTGAAGAGCGAGTGAAGGGGAGAGAGTGAGTGAGGGTAGTGAGCAAAGGGAGATGGAGTGAGGGGAGAGAGATGGGCAGAGTGAGTGAGGGGACAGCGGAGGGCGAGTGAGGGGGAAAGGGTGAGGGGAGACAGTGACAGGGAGATAGATTGAAGAGAAGAGAGAGGGAGATGGCGAGAGAGTGAGGGGAGTGAGTGGGAGAGGCTGAGGGGATGGAAAATAAAGGAGAGTGTCTGAGGCGGGATAGTGTGATGGGAAAGACTGAGTGGCAAGACAGTGAGGGGGGGGAGAATGAGGGGAAAGTGTGAGGGGAGAGAGACTAAGATGGAAAGTAAAGGGGGGAGTGTGAGTGCAGAGACTGAGGGGGAAGAGTGAAGGGGAAGGGATTGAGGGGGAGAGAATGAAGGGCAGTGAGTGAGGGTTAGAGAGAGGGTGAGGGGGAATTAAGTGGGGAGGAGACTGAGGGAGAGCCTGTGTGCGGGGGCATGAAGCGGAAGAAAGTGAGGGGGAGGGAGTGAGGAGGAGAGAGGGTAAGTGGGAGGGAGAGAGGTTGAGGGGAGAGAGAGTGAGTGGGAGAGTGAAAGGGGAAGAGTGGGGAAGTGATTGAGGGGGATAGAGTGAGTGGAATGGTGAAGGGGAGAGTGTGAGGTGATGGGGGAGATAGAATAAGGAGTTGAGATTGAACGGATGATATTGTGAAGGAGAGATAGTGTGAGGGAGAGTGAGTCTGAGGGGAGAGAGTGAGGTTAGGGAGGGTGAAGGGTGAGAGAGTACGAGGGGGAGAATAGGTGAAAAGCGAGTAAGGGGGAGAGAGTGAGAGGAAGAGAGGAGAGAGAGTGAGGGGGAGAGAGCATGAGGTGGGAGAGAGTGAAGGGGAGAGAGAGTGAGGGGGGAGAGAGTGAAGGGGGGAGAGAGTGAGGGGGGAGCCGGTGAAGATGAGTGAGGGGGAGTGAGGGGAGAGATTGTCAGGGAAAGAGTGACGGGGAGAGAGAGGGGAGAGTGAGTAAGGGGGAAGTAAATGAAGAGTGAGTGAGGGGAGAGTGAGTGAGGGGAGAGTGAGTGAGGGGGAGAAGAGAGAAAGGGTGAATTGGGAGGGGGTGAGAAGGGGAGAGAGGGTGCGTGGAAGAGGGTAAGGGGACAGAGGATAAGGGAGAGAGATTGAAGGGGAGAGAGGGAGTGAAGGGGAGACAATGAGGTGGAGGAGGAGGGAGGGGGGAGAGAGAGGGAGAAAGAGAGGAGGGGAGTGAGCACGATGAAGAGAGGGTGAGGGGGAAGGAAAGCTGTGGGTCTCTTTTCCACTCACTTTCCTGCAGTCCTTCCCCGCTGCTCCATTTGCTTCGATGTTGCATCTTGTATAAATGTCAGAGAAAATCCCAATGTGATTTGTTGTTTTAATGGTGGGGGGAGGGTGGAAGGGGCAGGGTCTGGGGATCACTGGCTCCCTTTACCCCCTCACTCCTTCCAGTCGTGTCTGGGACAGTTTTGGGGCTGGAGAGTTCTGGTTCACTGGGGGAGGGGGGGAGAAGACTGTTCTCTGTCCCCGAGGTTTATGATGTGGAGATGCCCCTTCAGGGGCAGCGCTCCGAACGCTTATGGTATTTGCTACCAAATAAACCTGTTGGACTTTAACCTGGTGTTGTGAGACTTCTTCCCGAGGTTTAATGCAGCCTCTGTGACTAGGCCTCAATTCAAGGCCTAATCTCAGAGGGCCCTCAGAATGTCCTTTTGTATTTGGTTCATTCCCGAACAGTGTCAGTGCTGAAGTGGGAGAACTCGATGGTTAAAAACAAAATAATTCATTTAATTCAGGATGTGATTGTGGGTGTTCCTGCTCTCTCTCTCTCTCTCTCTCCCATCGTTCTCCTTTGCTTGTGAGTTATCAGTCAGAGAAATGGGAAATGGAGGGTAACAGTGAGAGAGGGGAGAACTGGAGGGTAACAGTGAGGGAGGGGGGAACTGGAGGGTAACAGTGAGGGGGTGGGGGGATGGGGGAACAGGAGGGTAACAGAGCAGTTTTCTTGTGGGATCTTGCTGTGTGTATTTTCCCTGCAGCCTATCCTGCTGGGAGACCGTGGTTCCGCTCCCCAAATTCAGTGTACTGACAACTGACTGTGATTGCTTCCATCTCCCACCACTGCCCCCAGCCTCATTTCTCAATGTGAATCAGTGATCAACACAAACAGTGGTCACAGGGTGACATGATTTAAAATGGTCAGACAGAAACCTTTCAGAGAGCATTTCAATCCAGATTCATCGTCAGAGAGAGAGAGAGAGATTATCCAGAGCAGGCGAGAGAGAGAGAGGAGGGTGATGGGTACGTACAGAGATAGGGGGAGATAAACAGGCAGAGAGAGAGAGAACAGAGATAGATCATCAAGTGCAGTAGAGCGAGAGAGAGGAGGGGGTGGATAGGGGCAGAGGTGGTGGGGGTAAGAGAGAGGGGGAATTAGAGAGAGAGAAACAGAGAGGAGTGACTGTGCTGGAAGTGGAAGGTTCCCTGTTCATATCAAATGTACAAACAGCACCAAACCTGGAGTGATGTTCCTTTATTTAAACTGGGGAGGGGTGGAAGGAAGAGGCGGGGAGGGGGAGAGAGGGAGAGCTGTGGTTCCCTCATTGCCCACTCACTTTACCCCAATCTCCCTTAAATATCACATTGTACCTGGCCATGTTCAGACTCTGTGTGTGTGTGTGGGATCTTGCTGTTCACCCATGCTCTGTGCCTCCTCCCTGCCCCATATTCCTCACACTCCAACAGTGTCCACATTTTAAACATAAAAGATTGAGTGAAAGGAGGGTGTGATATCGAGAGGAACAGGGTAAGGCAGAGCTGCAGAGAGGATGTTCGATCGAGTTCTCACAGGTTCTTGGAATGAAAAAGGCTGCGATTGGGACCTGGTTTAATTGGCCAGTTGGACAGTGCCTGTCTTTTACTCTCAGTAATGTCACGGTGCTGTGTGAGAGCTCAGGGCAGCGCTTCAATCTACTTTTACTGAGTTTCTGTTTGTAACATTCTCAGTCTCCCTCTCTCACTGCGAAGCACTCGGGAGGGAGAGGGAGCTGAAATTCACATTCCTGAGCCTGGGGAAAGGCGTGTTCTCCATCCTAGAGTCCTACATGTGTTTTTAGACAGGGTGGTGGGATTTGTGGATGGAAAGGGTTGTTCAGTTTCACTAGGGGTGGGGGAGGGGATGCGGTGGGAGAGGGACTTGTTCTTTGTACCTGAGGTAGGCCTCAATTCGAAGCCTGTCAGACTTGGCCTCAATTCAAGGCCTCTGTGACTAGAACTCAATTCAAGGCCTGTGTGACAAGCCCTCAATTCAAGTTCTGTGTGACGAGGCCTCAATTCAAGGTCAGTGTGACTCGGCCTCAATTCAAGTTCTGTGTGACTAGACCTCAAAACAAAACCTGCAGACAAGGCTCAGTTTAAGGCCTGTATGACTCGGCTTCAATTCAAGTTGTGTGTTACTAGACCTCAATTGAAGGCCTATGTGATGAAGGCTCAATTCAAGGCCTATGTGACTCGGCCTCATTTCAAATCCTGTGATCCATTGTGATCCATTGTGCCATCCATTGTGATCATGGCTGATCATGCTTTCCTCTGCGTGCTCCGGTTCCCTCCCACAGTCAAAAGATGTGAGGGTTAGGTGAATTGGCCATGACAAATTGACCCTAATTTCGGGGGGATTAGCAGGGTAAGTGTGAGGTGTTATGGGATAGGGTGGGACTGTTGTCGGCGCAGGCTCGATGGGCTGAATGGTCTTCTCCTGTTCCTATTTGCCACGTTTTCCTTGTGAAGAAACTCAGAAGAGGTTGTAGTCGGATCTATTTTCCCAAAACACAGATCCTTTAAGGCAGAACCAAACAAAGAGAAAAAAAAAACATCGAGAATATCAGTCTGCTTCTTAGCTTGCAGGTAAAGTGCTTCCAAAAAACGTAGCTGAAAGCCTAAAGGAAAAGAACCCTATCACCTGACTGCCACAGCTTAGCTGCAGCCCCCCAATGACATCACTCAAGCTGTAAGCTGCATGGCATTTACATTGCTTTAATGTACACCCACATGACAATGTCCAAGCAGAGAGTTCCCATTAGATGCAATTGTACTGTTCTAAAATTTTTTGTGATTTGCAGTGATTGAAGGGGGAGGGGTCTGGAATGGGTTTGCTTCGGTGAGACTGCAATTAATGTTGCTGCAACTGAAAGATACCTTTATCCTGACAAAGACCCTGAAACTAATGTGGGCCCTGAATCTAATAGGCACAAAATCTAACATAGACACTGAAATATTGTTAACGCATCCTAACATAAACAGATCCTCCAATTCTAGCTGAAAACTGCCACACCACATCGCTGCAACTAAAGAGATATCCCCAGATTAACATCAGTCCAAACGTGCCCCAATATAGATACTCATCAAGATGTTACCATAGTGACAGGTCCCAGCCCTACTCTCTGAAAACACATAGCGCTCTGACCCATGCTCTGCCAGCACAGTCCTGGCACCTTCCATGCTTTGTTTGATTAGCAGCAATCCTCCGCCCTGCTCTGCTACCATCATTTTGCCTGCATTCCATCTCTATTGCAATAGAGATCTGCTTCAGCCAGTTCTGTTACCATAATGACAGGCTCTGCACCCCAATCCCCCCCCACCCCCCACTCTGTAATTCCCCTACCACCCCCCGCCCCCCCCCCCGCCCCAACCTTTCCTATCATAGATTAAAATGCACCACATGTTCTATTAGTTCAGGGACAGTTGGTGCACATGGACAGTGACATGAACCAAACACACGCTGTCTATAACTTAAAAGAATTGGTCCATTTACAAGTAAAATCAGATCTTGACTTCATGGGAAATTTCAATTATTCATCTATTTGAATCATTGGATAGATTTCACAATTCTACTGAAGGGATATATTAGCATAGTTTTCACCTGCTGCCTGAACTTTGTCTGTGTTATTGCATAGATGCAAGTGTTTGTGCAGCAACTAAGAAGTTGACGCATGGTGCCCAATTTTATGATAAAATAGCCCACAGCAATATCCGTAATCTGGAGAAATGTCATGCGTGTCTGTCTCGAAGAAAACACCAACAATGCCCATAACAGAATACAATTCGCTGATGTAGCAAACAGTAAAATGATGGATTTCCTCCTATTCTCCAATTTTGGGTCGAGGTGAGTCTTCTCAATGCTCTGAGCACGGAGTCTCCTGCGGGCTCTGCTGGTCACTAAAATGTTTCTGACGGTGAAGGTATTGAGCATTATAATCAGGATAAATGGAATACAAGGTGTTAAAATATATTGCAGCAATTCGATTGATGCCCACATAGGGGAGCTTATAAAGCCGCCTGTAAGTCTACAAAGCCATAGTCTTTTTATAAATGCATATGAAACTGTGAACGTAAAACACCAGAACATGTTTTTTAAACAGCTCAACCCAGTTACTGTTCCCAGAGCCACCGCTGCCGATTTCACGGTGCAGTGTTTACCTCTCAGCTTTCCGCAACATCTGGCCACAAATCTATCAAAGGTGAAAGTCACGGTGAACCAGACAGAACAGTCCGTGGTTGTGTGAAGAATTGTACTTTGGTATTGCACACTTTGAGAGAGTGCAGCAAATAATAAAAAATGTAAAAGGTAAACATGCAGAATCTGCTTCATTATCACGTCGAAAATAATGACAAATAGTTCTGCTGTTGCCATGGCCACTAACTAGCAGGTGACACATTTGGAGAGACCACATGTTCCACGTGTTAGTATCAAACCAGTAAATAGGTTAGTTGCAAGAAAGTGAAATACACAGTCACATAGACACTGGACATAGAACAAAGTAAACACTTTAATTAAAAAGTTATTTTAATGTTCAGCGTTACTGCTCCATTCACAGTTGCCTGGGAATATTGCACCTGAACAAAATAAAATAAACTCTGCCTGTGTTCGTGCATGTCTGTGTGCGTGCATGTGCGTGTGTGTGTGTGTGTGTGTGTGTCTGTGTTGTGTCAGAAAGACCAGAGACAGGACATGTGCGAGTGTGGGTGAGGGATTGTGGGAATGTGAAAATGAGTGTGATTGTACGTGTGAGAGAAAGGTGTGCAAGAGAGAAATGTGTGTGTGTGTGTGTGTGTGTGTGTGTGTCTGTGAGCGTGGGAAAAGAAAATAGAGTGTTTGTGTTTGTGAATGTTGGCTTACATGTGAAATTGGGAGTGCATGCATGAGTGTGAGAGGGATATAGACTTGGTGTTTTGTCTGTGCTTGTTTGAGTGTATCTATGTAAGTGAGTGAGGTGGTTAGTCTATATTTGTGTGTGGGAATGAGAGATTCGGTTTGTGGTTTTGTTGCATTGAGGAAGTGAGTGTGTTGCAGAGAAAGCTTGAGTGTGACTGTAACTGGAAGAGAGAGTGAGTCTCTAGATTGTTCGTGTGCATCTGTCTGAGTCAGACAGTGAGTGATTACGTGTGGGGTAAGAGAGCGACTGGGTTTGTGAGCGGGTGAGTTTGAATTTGATGGGGGAGTTGGAGAGTGTACATTTATACTGTAGTGAGAGTGTGAGTGCTGCTGTGTGTGTGAGTGGGGGAGTGAATGTGTGAGCGGATGAGTGTGCATTTTGAGGGGGAGTTGGAGACTGTAAATTTATACTGTAGTGAGCGTGTGGGTGTTGCTGTGTGTGGGAGTGAGGGAGAGAGTGCGTGAATGGGTAAGTTTGTATTTGGTGGGGGGAGGGGGCGGTTGGAGAGTGTATGTTTATACTGTAGTGGGTGTGTGAGTGTTACAGTGTGTGGGAATGAGGGAGTGAGTGTGTGTGTGGCAGCGGAGTCACAGAGTATACATTAGTCAGAACACTGAATACAGGAGTTGGGGCGAATTGCTGAAGTTGGACAAGACATTGGTGAGGCCACACTTGGAACACTGTGTACAGGTCTGGTCACCCAAATCTAGAAAGTATATTATTAAACTGGAAAGAGTGCAGAAAAGCCTCACTAGGATGCGACGGGACTAGATGTTTCCAGTTATAAGAAAAGGCTGGATAGACTGGGACTTCTCTCTCTGGAGCGTAGGAGGCTTAGCGGAGATCTAATAGAAGTATATAACATAATGAGGGGCATAGATCAGCTGGATAGTCAATATATTTTCCCAAAGGTAGGGGAGTCTGAAACTAGAGGGCATTGGTTTAAGGTGAGAGGGGAGAGATGCAAAAGGGCCTAGATGGACATTTTTTTGACACAGAGGGTGGTGAGTGTCTGGAATAAGCTGTCCGAGTTAGTAGTAGAGGCAGGTACAACTTTGTCTTTTAAAAAGCGTTCAGGAAGTTACATGGCTAAGATGGGTACAGAGGGATATGGGCCAAATGTGGGCAATTGGGACTAGCTTAGGGGTTTAAGAAATGGCGGCATGGACAATTTGGGCCCAAGGGCCTGTCTCGATTCTGTAAACCTCTATGGCTCTATGACAGGTCTGCCATATGACGAGAGATTAAGCCGGTTAGGATTAGATTCCCTTGAATTTAAAAGAGTGAGAGGGGATCTCAGAGAAATTTATAAAATTCAAATAGCGTTAGACAGGGTTGATTCCGAAAGAATCTCTGTAATGGCGGGGGGAGTCCAGAACTAGGGTCATAGTTTGTGGATACGGGTTAAACCTTTCAGAGCTAAGGTGAGGAGAGTTTTCTTCACCCAGAAGGTGGTGAGCATGTGGAGTTCAGTACAACCGATTGTAATTGAGACCAAAACTTTGTCTGATTTCAAGAAGAAATGAGATGCAGCTCTTGCGGCGGAAGGGGACAAGGTATATTGATGGGGCGGGGGGGGGGTGGTAGGTCGGGAGGGGGGGAGGAGGGAGGTGGGGAGGGGGGGGAGGAGGGAGGGCGGGGCGGGGGATCATGATATTGAATTTGATGATCAGCCATGATGGAAATGAATGGCGGAGCAGGCTCAAGGGGCCGAATAGCGAACTCCTACTTTTGGTTTCGATATTTCTCTGTTTAGCGCTTTTGCCTGAAATTTGCCTTGTAAGAATCTGGTCATGTTTTTTTCTTTCATAACAATGCCATGGACTCATCGGAACCATCCCCTAAGTTCCTTACATGTACCAGATCATACATTGCAAAAAAATATTTCTGTCCTTGCAGAATCGAAGTTTCACATTTGGTTTTCCTTTTGGGAAGCCATTCACCCGGTTAAGTTTGGGATTTGCAGTCTCACAGGGGCGGCACGGTGGCACAGTGGATAACACTGCTGCCTCACAGCGCCAGGGACCCGTGTTCAATATCGGCTTCGGGTGACTGTCTGTATGGAGTCTGTACATTCTCCCCATGTCTGCGTGGGTTACCTCCGGATGCTCCGGTTTCCTCCCACGTGCCAGAGATGCACGAGTTAGGATGATTCGCCATGCTCAATTGTCACTTAATATCAGAGGGACTCGCAGGGATAGGGCCTTGGTGGGATTGAATATCATTGAATTTCACTTCAATGTATCTCGAAGCAATTGACTCTGCTTTTTTTGTTAATTATTTGAACTCTCATCAGTTATCTTCCTTAAGGATCCTGGTCTCAATTCACCTCAAATTGACACTCCAACGTTTTGCCATTCGACCCCAGAATTAATCGCCCCTCTCATATTCCTCCACGTCGAACATTTCCGCTAGTTTGTGTTAATGCCCATGCACTTTCAGTCTCTGTCATCTTACTTCCACTCTCTCAACTCAGTAACACTCGGACCCCCCTCCAAAAGAAACCCCACACCCCATTTTTAGTTGACCTTTGTGAATGGATGTCTGGATTGAGGTTTGCGACAAACCAGGCACAGAGATTCAGCCTGAGTGGCGACATACGATAGGGCAAGGGGAAAGTGAATGGTAATTTTTCTTGGGGGGGGGGGGGGGAGGGGGGGTCGGGAGTGGGATGGGACGTTGGGGGGTGGGGGGCACTTGATGGTGGGTGGAGTCGATGATTCAAATATGCTGATCCCGAATGTGGTTGGCTGTCCAATCTGTCTCAGGGAATACACCGTTTTGATGTCAAATATCAAAATGGTGACACATGATGTGCCTGGAGAACGCGGGAAACAAAGTGTGCATTCCTTACCACTCTCTCGGTGCTCCTCTCGAATCAGTGATCAGCTGTCAACTGTCGATTTGTCTCGGCAATGCAGATAATTTGCTGCAGCCAAACTGTTTGTTATCAATAACTATATTAAATAATGTTAAACTAGTCACGGCCAGTCAACTGACCATTGTTGTTTTGGAAGCCCCGGAATCCAAAAATCAAAACGGGTTAACGTAACCTGTTTGTTTAATGACATAAATTAGTTTCATTCTCCATGGATTCGTGACAATTATGCCTCACGGGAGGGCGTCATTGTTTCATTAATAAGGGAATCACCTCGATAAGTTATGAACTGGTAACAGCAGCAACAGGAAACGGTGGCTCAAGTGAGAGTTATGGGAGGGATTGGAACTGTAGTTTGAAAGATGACAACAATTGATCCAATTCTGACAGCAATAATTTGGAACGGTTCAGCAATGGATGAGAATCTGAGAACAATAGTTTGGGATGAAACTGCAATGGATCAGGATCTCAGAACAATAGATTCGAAAGTTACAACATTGGAAAGGGGTTTATCAGTGTGGCTTCACCTTGCCACTACAGCCAGGTGGATGGATACACGGATCGAATCCGCACTTTATGTTATTCAGTACTTTTATTATCCTGTTCTCGCTCTGATTGGTGCTCCTTGTGATTTTCTCTATTCACTTTTTAATGGTGTACGTAACGATGATCTGTGCTGCTGTTCCTATATCTGTAAATTGGATGAAGGAACGATATCTATCAATTATAAATTGCTAATGATATTAAGGTAGGCAGGGAAGTAACTGTGAGGACACTAATGAAGAGTGTGAACATATTGTATGTTTGAACTTTAATCCTGGGTTTATAATTGAACATGTCCAATCCAACACTTTGTTGTGAATTTGATTTCTGAATTTTCTAAAATTTATTATGTCACCATTTAAAGAATACTATACAATTCTGTTTCTCCATCCAAAATGGATAAATTCACATTTAATTACATTATACCATTTTTATCTACGTTACATTGCATTCCCTATGTATTTGCCCACTTAATCAACTTGTTTAAATCACATTGAAGCCACACAAACACACACCCACCCACCCACCCACACACACACTTGTGATGGTTCTTCAGCGGGATTTGGACAGGCTGTGTAAATGGGCAAGGACAGGGCAGATGGAATATAACGTGGATAAGTGTCTAGTTCTCCAATTTTGGTAGAAAATACAGAGAAACAAGGTAATTATGCAACGGTGCAAAATTGGAAATAGATGATGTCCAGAAAGTTCTGGGTGTCCTTGTTCATGGGACTCTAAAAGCTAGCATACAGGGACTGCAATCATTTAGCAAGGTTAATGGTCCGTTGGCCTTCATCGCAAGGGGATTTGTGTAAAGCAGTAAAGATGCCTTGCTGCAATTGCACAGAACCTTGGCCAGACCAGACCTGGAGCATTGTGTACAG
The DNA here is from genome assembly GCF_964213995.1 of Mustelus asterias. NCBI lineage: Eukaryota > Metazoa > Chordata > Chondrichthyes > Carcharhiniformes > Triakidae > Mustelus > Mustelus asterias. Next base: position 843,256 of record NW_027590109.1, read on the forward strand.
TTTTGTTCTTCTTAACTCACTTAGGATTTGCTTGCTCTAGAAACCTGCATTAAATTTTATTTTCTCATTGTGAGAAATAATATTTCCACTTACTAAATAAGTGGAAATATTATATCTCACAATGAGAATGGGCGGCACGGTAGCACAGTGGTTAGCACTGCTGCTTCACAGCTCCAGGGTCCCGGGTTCGATTCCCGGCTCGGGTCACTGTCTGTGTGGAGTTTGCACATTCTCCTCGTGTCTGCGTGGGTTTCCTCCGGGTGCTCCGGTTTCCTCCCACAGTCCAAAGATGTGCGGGTTAGGTTGATTGGCCAGGTTAAAAAAAATTGCCCCTTAGAGTCCTGGGATATGTCGGTTAGAGGGATTAGCGGGTAAAATGTGTGGGGGTGGGGCCTGGGTGGGATTGTGGTCGGTGCAGACTCGATGGGCCGAATGGCCTCCTTCTGCACTGTAGGGTTTCTATGTTTCTATGTTAAATACAGCATCTTCAGCAGCATCACATTGGGAGAGTCACTGGGATTTTTAACTGGAATCCTCAGATGTGAATTCCTTCAGATAGAAAGTTAGAATTCATGAATTGAGATTAAATTCAAACTGGCCAGTATATTCTGCTTTCTGTTAACTCCCCTCTCACCTCATCAATCTCTCTCTCACCCCAAATGCTCGTCCCTTACCCAGTATCTCACTCCCCCAACTCCGTTATTCCTTCCCCCTCTTACTCTCTCCTATCACACTATTCCTTCGCACCCTAAAACCCTTCTCCCACTCACTCACTCTCCCCCTCACTTTCTCTTCCCTCACATTCTCTCCAACTCTTTTCCCGTTACACTCTTTACCCGTCGCTCTATCCTCCTCTTGCGCTATTCCGCCTTGCTCTCTCCATCTCACTCTCTCCCCCCTCACTCTTTTTCCTTTCGCATTATTCCCGCACTATGCGATGCCTCAAAGTCGCCCCTCACTGTCTTCCCTCACTCTGTCTCCCGTCACACCCGCATGCACACATGCATGCACACACAAACGCACTGAGACAAACAAACACACATACACTCACGCTCGCACACATACACACACACACATATATAGGCACACACAAGAAGACACACATACACACACACATGGAACACGCAAAGCTGCACACACAGAAACACAAACTGAGACAGAGACACACACGCATGCACACACACAAACACATGAACACTCTCACACACAGACACACGCACATACATAGAAACACACCAAGACAACAGCCAGACAAACACACACACGCACACACACCCCTGTGTCTGTGGGCATTTTCTCAAGTCTGGGTATATCCCTTCAGTCCCTGAAAGGGTAAACGTCCCTCATGAAAAGCATGACGGTTTTTATAACGAAGCCCCTGATCTTGCTGAGCAAGATCCCACAAGATGCAGTCAACAGTGTGGAGTCGTTTTAAATGTGGTCAGTTTTTATACAGAGGTACAGAGTGAGGCAGTGTGAGGCTGGGGCAGTGAAATCCACATCCCGGGAGCCTCAGAATTAAATGGAGACCCTGTTCCCCCATTTAGAACCCCCGCACCTCAATAGCAGCTTGTACCTCTCCCTCTGCCTCTAACACACTACATCCAGCTGCTCTATCTCTCTCCCTGATTCTTTTTCTCTGTCTTTCCCGCTCTCCCTCCATCTGTTTCTGCAACATTGCTGTCATGTAGAAAGCCACACACTTGTCCTCTTCACACAGCAAGATCCCAGAAACGGCAACATGCTGACAGCAAAAAACCCTCCTCGGTCCAATAGCTACCCCGAAATGTTAAATTAACAACCTCCCTTTCCGCTGTTTTCAAGCTTATGAACTGTTTAAATCAATACATTCAGTCGATACTTTGTATCTGATATCTTTATGCTGGGTTAGGTCAAGTTCACCTCTTGTCCTTCGCAGCCTTCGCCTCGCCCTGTCTGACCTCCTTGTAGAAGTAGAGCTCTGGTTCTTCTGTTCTCTCTCTCTCTCCCTGCGCCACGCACATCCCTCTAATGCAGTTTATTCCTGCAGACAATTCCCTTCACTTCCTCCCCCCATGTCACATCTTGCTCTTCTTGAGCTGGATATCTGTCATATCTCTGCTCACAGGACCACCATGTTCCTGTCCCTTACACTGTGGATTTTTTTTTAAACTGTTGTTTCAATCAATGTACTGAGCAATCGATGCAAACGGATATTTCAGCATTTTCTTTAACACTGTTCTGAATTTGGGCTGAGTGGCCACATAAATAAAGGTGTTTGTGCAGCAGCTTAAAGTCTGCAGCATATAGGCGATGTCCTCAAAGATATCATAACCACTGCCATCTAAAAAGAGTTCTGGAACATCAAGCCTATATAAAACATAGAATAACCACAGAATTATGAAGTTGCTGGATATGGCAAAGAGTAAAATAATAGACTTCTTTCTACTCTCCATCTCTGGGTCACTGTGTTTGTCTCCCTTGTTCTGACCCTTCAGTGACTTGCGAGCTCGGCTGGCCATTAAAATGCGTCGGAAAATCAGAGCGTTAAGGATCAGAATTACTGCGAATGGGATCATTGGAGTTAATGCTGTTGAAAAGTTAGTGAACCCCTGCCATCTAGGATCAGTGTAAAAGATTCTCTTATTTTTACAGTACCACGATACATTGTTGATTATTTTCCTGGGTTCATATCTAAAGTAACGAGGCACATTTTTTAGACAGAGTAGAATGGTTGTTGTTGCAAGAACCACAGCCGCAGTTTTTTCGGTGCAATATTTAGCTTTCAGCTTCTGGGAACCAATGGCGATAAATCGATCAAAGGTGAACATGACGGTGAACCAGACAGAACAGTCTATTGCTGCACGGCGAAGGACACTGACAACGCTGCACACGGGGGTCAAGTCCAGGAAACACCGTGGGTAATAATAGAAAGGGAACCGCCGCAGTATGATCTCAAAGATAATAACCATCAGATCCCCGGCTGCCATGGCGACCATGTAGCGAGTGGTGCAGCTGGAGAGGTCACACTTCCCCCGGAGCAGGACCAGAATCGCCATTAAATTAACTGTAGACAGAGAAGGGAACAGAACATGGAAATGACGCAGCAACTCTGATTAACATATTATTTCATGGCGGAGGCACGCCTCTGAGAAGACCAACAGTTTTTGTGAAAGCCCATGTTGCCTTTGAGAAGGTGATCGGCCTTCTTGAACTGACAGTGAGGTGGGTGATGGAGGAGGGGAAGAGTTACAGATAAGAATTCAATCTGAGGATGCATGAGTCCCATAGGTGGATTGCTTGGTTGGTATTGGGTACTTGAGACTTGCAGTCTCCCCTCGTAAAAGTGAATGTTGACTCTTCATTTGATGGTAACTACGACCTCTATCGCCAATCATAAATCATCCACGCCCCCCCCCCCACCTTTCGTCCCAATCGTCCTCTTACTATCTGTTATTCAAACTAAAACTGTGATATTCACTTACAGCAAGAAGCCATTTTTTATCCTGCTCTCTCTTTGCTTCTCTTATTTGAGTTGTTTTTAAGTTCTCTTCACTTTCTACAGTGAATCTGGTCCTTCGTCATGTTAACATCCTCGACCTTTTCTTACTTTTTCTTATTGAACTTAATCCCTGTCTTTTTCGGTATACAGTGAGCTCTGTAATTGTTCTCTCTGCCTCTTCCTTTGCTGGGAATATACGTTGACTGTGGCTGAATTATCTCTGAGATGATGATGGCCCATTCCAGAGGTGCTGCTTCTGCCGTTTACTGTTCATTGCAGTTGATCACTTGAACACTGCTGATTGTAAACATAATGACTCAATATACAATTTTCAATGCCATTATTCCTTTCTACTTTAATAAAAGCAACTGATTCAACAAACCATACCATCATTAATAAACCACAACACTTACAAATTTTGATACATTCTGAAAATATTAATAAACCTTATCAACATTGAAACATATTGCCAAATAAATAGCCTGACCTCTTGCATTAATAATGTTAGAAATATGAAGAATTGGCTTTCCTATTTTAACTTAGTTTCAGTAGGATTTAAAAAAAACTTTAAAGAACACGAAAGTCTCACCATCTGTTCTGGCCCCACCTCTTAGTAAACTCCATCACCAACCATTTAACTTCGAATTTTCCTGCGATGACAGGAATTGTTTTAATTTCAAACTCCCCAAAACTTCCCTGGATCCCTCTTCCTGCTCTTTCCAGGTAAGCGAGTGGCCCTGAACCAGGGTCTGGATCAATATTGTCCCTGATAGATCCTTGCATTCCTCTTCTTCTGGCTTCCGTTCCTCACTCTGCACAAGTCGTGGAAAACCTCATTCTTGAATCTGCTTTTCTCTTCTCCCCGGTAGGTCTCCTGTTGTGCTCAGCAAACTCATCTCATTACACTCCCACAAACAATGTGATAATGTGCCATCGCTGCCAGACTGGTTGAGATGTTTCCACATTTGCTGTTTCAATGCCTCTTTTTCAGCATCAGCGGTATTTTACTTTAATGTTTTTGAGATCTTGAGGGCTCTTGAAAGGATGGGTACCAAGTGGGAGTCTCCTCGTAGAAGGGAGATTACAAATGGAGGTCCCAAGTCAAAAGAAGAGGTCTCTCTTGGTTTTGGGATGTTTAGAGATTATTTCTATCAATCACAGAAAGTGATTTGTCTGTCGACTCTGTTCCTCAGAAAGCCGTAGCTGTTGTGCAATAACAGTGGGATGGACGCCCATTGGTTTTTCACACAATTTCCCGCACTTCCAGGTCTGGCTCATGCCCACCTGGGCAATGTAAAATTCTGACCCGTGACTTATGGAAAAGCAAAATACAACTCATGCTGAAAATCTGAAATCAAATTTTAAAAATGCTGGAAATATTCAAAAGGCCCAACAACAACTGTGGAGAGAGAAACAAATTCAACAATTTGGATTGCATCAGAACAGATAATGCCAAAAAAAAAGAATTTTAACATTGCCAGGGATGGGATTTGTCGCAACATGCTATTAAGGGATGGCAGCAAGGCATCACTGGAAAGGAAGTGTGTCATTCAGTACTGTTGTGACATTCAATATATTCAATGCTGATTTTAGTAGATTTATTTGATAAATAAACGACGAAAGTCTTAGTTCCAGACTGGAGGTAATTCGAATTGAGAAAAAATCATGTCACTCGTGATCTTATTGACTAGTGGGGAAGGTACTAATGCAATACTCCGGTTCCATTCTCACATGTTCTGATAGTCACAATCAGCACAATTTTCCGGTGACTCAGAGTCCAAATTTTGCATGGTCAGTGTCCCCTCGAGTTAGTGCCAATCTAACCTACAATCATAGATACCTGTATTGTAACTTTCCCTCAGAAACTTTCCGTGTTCTGATATCTAATTCAACAGTACCCACTGTGGGACTCAAGAAATAATCGCTTTATAATTGATCGGAATTGTGGCCACAGATTGCTTTTCCGTGCAGAAACCAGAATTAAATCATGCAAGCGATTGGGAAAATGTTACAGATATCTGCACAATGGTCAGCATCAGATCAGCGTATAACACATTAAACAGCATATGGCACATTGAACAGATTAAAAACAGGCACAGACTCACACATAGATTCACACAATTTTAAAGCATTTGTGATTTACCAGGAACACCAACGACAGCAAGGACCGTATAGAATACTTTCTTGACCCATTGCATTGGACGATGCATTGTATTCCGTGTAACGGTCTATCTCTCTGTATACTGGTGGAAATCTGCCTCAGATAAACTTTGAGTTGTTTTCAGAAAGTCCTTAACTTATACTCTGCGGAATGTCCACAGGGTATAGAAATTACATCATTACTTAGTGTTCTTTGAAATACTGAACAAACAGATGACGCCACCTGTCTTAAATCCCTGTTGTTCTGACCTATTTTTAGCTCTGTTTTTAAGTTGGAAATAAAGTTCCACGTCATTTCTCATGAGTGCTAAGTTGAAGCTGCATTCACTCAAAGTTGGCCATTTTCCAATGAGCAACATGCCGCACATCTGTCGTTGTTTGGGGTGAATACTCGCAGCCACCATATCCAATTCAGCACACACTGGTCATCCTGCACCACATCAGAGTGTGTTTATCTCCCTTACTGATCTTTCCTCGAAGAACATTTGTTATTCGTCATCATTGGTAAATTGACATTCGGACTCCATACTTTTATCCACACAGAATCTGAAGTTTTCTCATGTTATTTTGGAACGGTTTCCCGTAATTCTTGGTTGTCCCATGAATGACAATATCCGATGACATTGAAAAGGGTCAGAATATGACATGTGTCTGTAAGATTCACTCTCTTTCCTCTAAACTCCAATTGGTATGGGCGCAAATTATTCAGTTTATTCTCAGGCGACAACTCCGTCATTCCTGGAAACAGCCGAGTAAATTCTATGAACTGCCTCCAATGCAAGTTTATTACTATGTAAATATGAGAAATTGTCCGCAACAACTCTGGATGCGGCCTCACCAATGCACTGGCCTGTTGTAGCAGGAGTTCCCTAGATGTGAGCTGCAGTCCTATTTGAGTAAAGGTCAACATTCAATTTTTTGCTGTATATGGAAGATGACATTTCCTGATCCATGAATGAAAAAAACAAGCTCTTCTCCACTGCAATCTTCTGTAGTCCCTCTGCATTGAAACAACAGCCCGGGTTTCTGTTCTTCTGACAAAGTGTATGACTTACAATTGTCCCAGTTGGTACTCAATATGACATTTCCTGCACATTCCCTGACACTTTTAATATCCCATCTGCCCTCCTCACATTTCCCTTAGTCACTTTGTGAGTGTGAGCACAACTGTGTGCAATGCACACGGCCTCATCATCTAAAACATTGGTCATATATCGACCTTCTGAGTACTTAAGGACCCTTCTTTGATCCCAGCGGCAAAATAATAGTTTTATCGTCCTAATTGGAGAGGAGTTATCCGGATTTCCCGTTTCCTGGTAGATGTTTTATCCTCTCTCGCTGCTAATGTATTACCACTAGTGTTGTGAGCAAACAGCTGGCATGTTTTTTAATGGCATGGGTTTATGAACTATGTACAATAGTTGAGTGATTCTCCTTTAGTCCACGTTGATTCTTACAGCCTCTGTGAGCATCAAGACATTTCTTAATCCTATTTTCCGCATCACAAAATGATGCTGCCTCTGTTACCTTTTTTCGTAAGTATCTTGTTCGTCCTTATATTATAATGGAAATATTCAGTTTTTCAATCATATAATTGATTCCAGCATTCTGTCCGAGGTCTGTGCTGGCACGTTACATTTTTCCATCTTATATGGATGATTGAATTGAGGACAGTGAAGATAGGAGGTCGAGATTCGCACTTGACACAAAGGCATGGAAGATAACATATCGTGAGGGGGGCATGAGGAGATTGAATATAGATCTAGAAGAGTTGTGTGTGTGCACAATCTGGAGGTGGAGAGTGAGGGAGGAAAGTGTGAAGTTCTTCTCTCTGGAAGGAAAAATCAAAAAGGGAATATTATTTAGAGGATGAACAGCTGCAGAATCCCAAGTTGTAGAGGGATTTGGGTCTTCCAATGTATAAGTTGCAAGACGTTAGCACACAGGCTCAGAAAGTGGGTAAAATGGCTGATGGAGAGATATGTTTAATTATCAGAGGAACTTAACATCGAATAAGGATGTTATGCCTTAATTATACAGTGATTGGTGAGACCTCATCCCTAATATTGTCGGTCTTACAGCATCAGGGTCCCAGTTTCGAATATGGGGTTGGGTGGCTGTGGGGAATTTGTAAGTGTGGGTTTCCTGCAGCTTTCCCCCAGAGTCCAAATATGAGCAGGTTAGGCGAACTGGCCATTCTATATTGTCCCTTAGTGTCTGTTCCAAGGTGTGTGTATTACAGAGATATCGGGGTAAATACGTGAGTCTAAAGGGGATCGGGCCTCGGCGGATTCTCTGCTGGAACAGATTTACATTTTACCTGCGCATATGAATCACCGAGTATCACTTTGCAAAATTGCAACCTCACATTGCTCAGGAACACGGGTCAGGTCTGATTGTTGAAATAATTACTCAGAGGCCGCTGTCCCTTCACCAGATTCCCTTTATTTACAATGTTAGTTCCACTCTTAAAAGTGTTTCAGGTACAAAGTCAGAATCCAGATCGTCAGTAGCCCTGACACTCCTCAACATATATATAGGCAAGGCTCCCTGATTGAGCAGACAATCATCAACTCAATCAGGGAGCTGAGACATCAAGAGACAAACCTCATGTGCCTCGTTGAGGTCGTTTCACCCCTCCCACCTTAACTCCAAAGAACCTCAGTGCTTCACGCCCCGCATGCATCCCTTGTGATGTTTCAGCGCCGGTCTGGTTCCGCCGACAGAGTGTCTGACATGGGTGGCGCACATCCACTCCTCTCTGATGAAGCGAGTGCCAGAGTGCTGGTTCACTCCATTCCTCAGGAGGCAAAGGAGTATCCGTGGCTTCATGTGTCGTGTTCATTTCCGGCTGCAAAATCCTAAATACAAATGATGGAGAGCTCGGTCCGTAATGGTGGCCGGCTGGCCATAGCTGGCTTCGGCATGAACTGGTCTTTGGAAGCCTACACCTGGTCCAGACGTTTTTTACTAGATGGCCTCACCCACGCATATTTTATTGGATGCCGGACCCCCTTAGACACAACTGTACCCTGCGGGACCCTTGGCGTAATTTTTTCAGCCAGTACTTTTTCACCTGCCTCCAATTGCCTCTCATGGCTGCTGGTGCCATGGCCTCCGCTTTGAGCTTCTTGCTGCGTTTCCATTCTTCTACCAAACGTTTCAGGAAGATCAAAGGTGGAGTCGTCTGCCCATGAGCAATTCCGCAGGCACTATTCCCATTGTGGTATGAGGTTTTTCTCCGATATCAAGTAACATTTGGGAGAGTTTGTTGTCTATTAAGGCTGCGGGCTGCTTTCTTTACAGCAACTTTTAAAGTCTGGACCACTCTCTCCACTCGGCTGTTCGACAATGGATGGTGTGGTGTCATTCTGATCTGTTGAATCTCATTCAACTTCATGAACCTGGTGAAGCCCTGGCTGGAAAAGTGATGTCCCGTTGTCAGAGATCAGCACCTCCGGGATCCTATGCTTGGAACAGGTGTGAAGTTTCTCTCCAGTTACCGCTGTGGTCGCGGGGTTCACCCTATGGACGTCCACCCACTTGGGATCGGTCGCCAATATGACTAGAGACATCGAACCGATGAATGGGCCTGCATGATCCATGCAGAGCAGAGTCCAAAGGCAAACCATTTGCACGGGTGTAGGCGAGCTGCTGGTGGCAACACTTGCCCCAGCTGGCATTGTTGGCAACAACACACAAGCGCCACAATGTCCGTGTCCACTCGCAGCCACTCAGCATAGCTCCTGGCCAACATCTTCATTCTGGACACTCCTGTGATTTAGTTCAGCCAGTATGGAACAGCGGTCCTGACATGGAGAAACCCATCGTGCCACATAGAGCAGTATTCCATCTTCAACAGTGAGCTCCGATAAGGGTGGAATTGGGGTTGTACTGGTCTTTCCATTTCTCCCATCAGCACTAACTGTTTAACTTTTGAGAGGACCCAGGATTTTCCATCCAAAGTTCTGTTACGTTCAGCCACAGGACGGACATCCAGAAAATTTATGGTCATTACCGTATCTTCTACTTGTGGCACCATCAGTGGTGTGTCTGCTAAAGCAGGCTGCTCATGGCCTATGCGTTTGCTACGTGGCCTCCCAGCCGGTGTTCCAACTGATAGTTGTAGTGGGAGAATAATATATCCCTCGGCTGAACACGGGCTGATGCTACCGGTAGCACCGCTTTGTCCTCTCTGAATAGTCGCAATATCGGATCGTGATTGTGGACAATCACAAATGTACACCAATTAATGGATTGATAGATTTTATTTTGCTCCAAATATTACCGCCAACCCTTCTTTATCAATATGAGCGTGCGTTCTTTCTGCTCTGGCGAAGGTCCTGGAGGCATTTTTAATTGGATGTTCCTTTCCACTGAGCTATCTGTGTGCTATTACCACCCCAAAGCCATACAGGGATGCTTCAGAGGTTAGCCCAAACTCTTTTCTAGGATTGGAGTGTTGCATGACACTCGACGATGACACCTGTTGCTTTATTTTTTTAAAAGCCAGGTCCTGACGGGGTGATCATTCCCAAGCTTGACTCCTTTTTAACAGGTGACAGATAGATTGCTGGTTTGGTATAAATTTGCACAGCATCTCAGTAGCCCTGACAGTCCTCAATATATTACCTCAATCAGGGAGTTCATAGTCTTGGAAGCCAAACTCATGTGCATCTCCGAGATCATTACCGTTGTGATGTCCCTGGGAAGAAGGTAGCAACACTTTGCCACCTGTATTGTCAACATGGAGAAACGACCAGTAATGTTGAATGGAACAATTGCCAGTTATATTGAAGTATTAAGTGTCGATTAGTGTCACCATGAGTAAATTTAGATTGGAAGCAAGGCCAATAATGTTTTCATCATTTATACTTTTAGGGTTAGATCTGTGATCTCTGGTGGATTATTTCGAGGTGGACTCTTCAGGTACATTGAAGATGAAAGTCTACCGTGTCTGATAAGCAAATGTAACTCATATGGAATGCTGTGTAGGCTGATTTTCTCATCATGGCATCTCTTATCCCATATCCAGAAAGAACTTACACATCTAAGATCCAGAGCTTTATTCTGTGTAACCCCGTGCTGTACCTGCCCTGGGAATGATTGATGAAGACAGTGTCGAGGGAGATTTACTCCGTATCCAAAGCCGTTCTGTACCTGTCCTGGGAGTGATTAATGGGACATTGGAGAGTGAGCTTTATGTAACCCAGTGCTGTACCAGTATTGGGGATGTTTGGTAGGGACAGTGTACAGGGAGATCTCTACTCTTATTATGACCACACTCTAATCACCTCAGGTAACTGGCCACCGACAACTGCAGTTCTTAAGACGAGCAGCAGATTTTCATATTCAGTGTAGCACGAAGTGGATAATTCTACTTGTTTGCTGACGGATCGCACAACTTTGGTAATTTCCGACCTCCTGGATGTGTAAATTCAAAGCTTCAGCTTTTCAGCATGCTGTAAGGATTGTTTTTCTCCAGAGAGTTCTGAATTTTTCCATCTTCATAAACCTGCTCAGCAACAGCTGCGTTTTTCTTTGTCGCAATGATGAATATATTCTGCACAAAGCAAATCTCAAACTGCAAGTTTCCTCATCATTGGAAATCTGATGCAATCCCATGTAAAACCATTTACTGTCATGTCGTTTGGGAACATTTCCATCACCTGTATGATATACTCACCCCAATTCCATTTGAAATTATTTTTCAGCTTAAAAAGCAACATTTGTTCAGACCTTTCAGCCAAAATATTTTAAAATGTCACTCCTTCCCAGCTTTGATGTTTTGAAGTTTGAGGAGCATTTTCACCATTTGCAGGCCAGGCGCTCAGTATTCCAAACTCATGGCCGGTGTTTCAGCGCGGAATTACCTGGAGCCTGTTGAATTTTAAATGTGGGGCTATGGTTCTGGGAGTTGGAACTTCAGTGAACTGAAATATATTCCTGAATGGCCGTCAACCTAGATCTGTTTACCGGTGAGAGCAAGTCATAAATTATTGAAAGAAAAAAATCACAGTCGAACTCGCTTTGTGATTGATGCATTTGCCTCTGTAACAGTCATAGAGGAGCCCCATTTCACAGGCCTCGGGTTACACTCGGGTGAACTCAGTTGTATTTACCTTGCGTTTCCTCTCTGTAAGCCGGTTTTGTGACAACATTCTCCCAATGATTTGGAATGAGCAAAAGTTGTCGGAGAAAATCTTGTATTTGCCGCCGCGGTCATTATAGAGTCATAGAGTCATAGAGGTTCACAGCATGGAAAGAGGCCCTTCAGCCCAACTTGTCCATGCCGCCCTTTTTTTTCAATCCCGAAGCAAATCCCAATTCTCCGCATTTGGCCCATATCCCACTATACCCATCATACCCATGTAACTATCTAAATGCTATTTAGAACATAGAACATAGAACATTACAGCGCAGAACAGGCCCTTCGGCCCACGATGTTGCACCGACCAGTTAAAAAAAAACTGTGACCCTCCAACCTAAACCAATTTCTTTTCGTCCATGAACCCATCCACGGATCTCTTAAACGCCCCCAAACTAGGCGCATTTACTACTGATGCTGGCAGGGCATTCCAATCCCTCACCACCCTCTGGGTAAAGAACCTACCCCTGACATCGGTTCTATAACTACCCCCCCTCAATTTAAAGCCATGCCCCCTCGTGCTGGATTTCTCCATCAGAGGAAAAAGGCTATCACTATCCACCCTATCTAAACCTCTAATCATCTTATATGTTTCAATAAGATCCCCTCTTAGCAAAAGACAAAAGACAAAATTGTACCCGCCTCTACGACTACCTCTGGCAGCTTGTTCCAGACACTCTCCACCCTCTGTGTGAAAAAAATGCCCCTCTGGACTCTTTGGTATCTCTCCCCTCTCACCTTAACCTATGCCCTCTCGTTTTAGACTCCCCTACCTTTGGGAAATGATATTGGCTATCTCGCTGATCTGTGCCCCTCATTATTTGATAGACCTCTATAAGATCACCCCTAAGCCTCCTACATTCCAGAGAAAAAAGTCCCAGACTATCCAACCTCTCCTGATAACTCAATCCATCAATGTTCGGTAGCATCCGAGTAAATCTTTTCTGCGCTCTTTCTAGTTTAGTAATATCCTTTCTACAATAGTGTGGCCAAACGGGCCATCTAAAATGGCGATTTGTAAAGCACTCTGGGACAATTGGGCAAAAACTAAAACGACAGGCTGCAGTTTAAAAGACAGAGACAAACAGGCAGAAATCCGGACGTGTGGATCCACAGGATATGGGTCACCTCCGGGGTCAAAAATACTTTCTGGTCACACTGGATTGTTTCATCTCCAGGAAGAAAGAGACTTTCTGGTCACACTGAGTTGTTTACCAGACATAAGGGCACCGGGACCCCTTATTTAGGAAGGAGGTATGTGACCTATGTGCTTCCAGCACCTACAGACATGGCCTTTGGGGACGCACCGAGAGATCGGTGTGGCAGCACCTGAGTGGACTCTTATCGATCAGGGTGATGAAGTCCTGATCGATTGATTGGCAATGGCCAAAAGGGGTACAAAACCCAATGGGGTATAAAGGGTGCTGCACAACCAGGAGTCTCTCTTTCTCTCTCTCTCGCTCTCTCTCTCTCTCTCTATCTGACCCCACGAACGAGCTACAACAACGGTGAACATCGCCAGTGACGAATAGCACGAGGAGAGCCACCACACCGGAGAAGGAAGGAAGGAAGACCAGAGCCAGAGTGCCAGACCAGACCTAAGGACCAGACGACGCAGAGGACGACCGATACCAACGCACAGATAAAGGCCAATATCTCCTTGGGTACTTGCCAGTCACGCAAAGTTAAGGTCTTATATTGGACTTGAACAATAGTATTTTCCTGTAAGATAACTTATCGTTGGTTGGGTGGGTGATTATTTATTGTATGGGTTTAAATAAATATTGGTTGTACTCATAAGACGTCTACTCGTACTTATGTGTCCACCGTATAAGGTTTAAAACAATCTGTGCGGCAGATAAGATGACCAGAGTTGCACACAGTATTCTAAGTGCGGCCTTACCAATGTCTTGTACAACTTCAAATAGACATTCCAACTCCTGTATCCAATGTTCCGACGAATGGAACCAAGCATGCCGGATGCCTTCTTCACCACTCTGTCCAACTGTGACTTCACTTTCAAGGAGCTTTTCAAAGACTATTTCCTCGGGTGGATGGAGCTATTACAAGGGGGCATAACTATAGGGTTCGTGGTGGGAGATACAGGAAGGATATCAGAGGTAGGTTCTTTACGCAGAGAGTGGTTGGGGTGTGGAATGGACTGCCTGCAGTGATAGTGGAGTCAGACACTTTAGGAACATTTAAGCGGTTATTGGATCGGCACATGGAGCACGCCAGGATGATAGGGTGTTCCTGATTACAGTGAAACTCGTTTGGGATAGCTTGATCTTGGTTTCAGATAAAGCTCGGCACAACATCGTGGGCCGAAGGGCCTGTTCTGTGCTGTACTGTTCTATGTTCTATGTTCTATGTTCTCAGGAGCTATGAACATGTACCCCTCGATCTCTTTGTTCTGTTACCCTCCCCAACGCCCGACCATTAACTGAATAAGTCCTGTCCTGGTTCAATCTATCAAAAATGAATTGCCTTGCATTTGTCTAAAGTAAACTCCATCTGCCATTCGTCAGCCCACTGGCTCAGTTGATCAAGATCCCATTGCAATTGGAATTATCCTCTCAGTAGCTGCTCAATGAAGGACAGTCCCTTCTTTAGGAATTTTGTTTTTCTTCCCAAACGAGTTTCACTGTAATCAGGAACACACCGGAGACCGTCCTGCCACATTTTGAAAGGACGTTTATAGCAGCTACTATGTTTGGTCTCGCCAGCAGCTACCTGTCTCTCTGGAATTTTCCTGATGATTCCTGAAAGGTGCAGTATTTGTGTCAATTGTTTGCGAAGCCAGTTATTAATTTGCGCGGAGAGCTGTTGATGGATTGAAAGCAGATGAAAGAGAGGAATGGGCACAGCTGAAATCGAGGTGACTTCTCTGCTACATAAGAACACAAGAACATAAGAACTAGGAGCAGGAGTAGGCCATCAGGCCCCTCAAGCCTCCTCCGCCATTCAATAAGATCATGGCTGATCGTTTTGTGGACTCAGCTTCACTTACCCGCCGGCTCAACATAACCCTTAATTCCTTTAATGTTCAACAATTTATCTATCCTTGCCTTAAATACATTCAATGAGATAGCCTCAACTGCTTCACTGGGCAGGGAATTCCACAGATTCACAACCCTTTGTGTGAAGAAGCCCGTCCTCAGTCCTAAATCTGCTTCCCCTTATTTTGAGGCTCTGCCCCCTAGTTCTAGTTTCACCCGCCAGTGGAAACAACTTCCCTGCTTCTATCTTAACTATTCCCTTCATAATCTTATATGTTTCTATAAGATCTCCCCTCATTCTTCTGAATTCCAATAAGTGGAGCCCCAGTCTACTGACTCTCTCCTCATAAGCCAACCCTCTCAACTCTGGAATCAATCTAGTGAATCTCCTCTGCACCCCCTCCAGTGCCAGTATACACTTTCCCAAGTAAGGAGACCAAAACTGTACACAGAACACGAGGTGTAGCCTCACAAAAGAAGAACAAAGAACAATACAGTACAGGAACAGGCCCTTCGGCCCACTAAGCCCGTGCCGCTCTCTGGTCCCAACTATACCATTATTTTGTATCCCTCCATTCCCACTCCGTTCATGTGGCTATCTAGATAAGTCTTAAACGTTCCCAGTGTGTCTGCCTCCACCACCTGGCCCGGCAGCGCATTCCAGGCCCCCACCACCCTCTGTGTAAAATACGTTCCTTCTGATATCCGTGTTAAACCTGCCCCCCTCAACTTGAACCTATGACCCCTCGTGAACGTCACCACTGACCTGGCAAAAAGCTTCCCACCGTTCACCCTATCTATGACTTTCATAATTTTATTCACCTCTATTAGGTCACCCCTCATCCTCCGTCTTTCCAGTGAGAACAACCCCAGTTTACCCAATCTCTCCTCATAACTAAGTCCTTCCATATCAGAGAACATCCTGGTAAACCTCCACTGCACTCTCTCTAAAGCCTCCACGTCCTTCTGGTAGTGTGGCGACCAGAACTGGACGCAGTATTCCATTTGCAGCCAAAACAACGTTCGATACAACTGCAGCATCAGACCCCAACTTTTATACTCTATGCCCCGTCCTATAAAGGCAAGCATGCCATATGCCTTATTCACTACCTTCTCCACCTGTGACGTCACCGTCAAGGATCTGTGGTCTTGCACATCCAGGTCTCTCTGCATGTCTACACCCTTTATGGTTCTGCCATTTATCGGATAGCTCCCCCCTACGTTAGTTGTACCAAAATGCATCACTTCGCATTCATCTGGGACTTTGTCAAACGCTTTACTAAAGTCCATATAGACGACATCCACGGCCCTTCCCTCGTCAACCATTCGAGTCACTTCTTCAAAGAACTCCACCAGGTTAGTGAGGCAGGACCACCCTCTCACAAAACCATGCTGACGATCGTTAATGAGTTTATTCCTTTCTAAATGCGCAAACATTCGATCTCTAAGAATCCTCTCCAACAACTTCCCGACCACGGACGTCAAGCTCACCGGCCTATAATTTCCCGGGTTATCCTTCCTACCCTTCTTAAATAACGGGACCACATTCGCTATCCTCCAATCCTCTGGGACCTCACCTGTGTCCAGTGACGAGACAAAAGATTTGCATCAGAGGCCCAGCGATTTCATCTCTCGTCTCCCTGAGCAGCCTGGGATAGATTCCATCAGGCCCTGGGGATTTATCAGTCTTTATATTCCCTAAAAAAACTAACACTTCCTCCCTTGTAATGGAGATTTTCTCTAACGGGTCAACACTCCCCTCCCAGACACTCCCAGTCAACACATCCCTCTCCTTTGTGAATACCGATGTAAAGTATTCATTTAGGATCTTCTCTAATTCTTTGGGATCTAAGCATAATTCCCCACTTTTGTCCCTGAGAGGTCCGATTTTTTCCCTGACAACGCTTTTGTTCCTAACGTATGAATAAAATGCCTTGGGATTCTCCTTAATCCTGTCTGCCAAGGACATTTCGTGACCCCTTTTTGCCCTTCTAATTCCTCGTTTCAGTTCTTTCCTACTTTCTTTATATTCCTCCAGAGCTCCCTCCATTTTTAGCTGCCTGGGCCTAACGTAAGCAACTCTTTTCATTTTGACCAATCCCTCAATTTCCCTGGTTCTCCACGGTGCTCGAATCCTACCCTTCCTCTCCTTCTTTTTTACAGGCACATGCCTATCCTGCAACCCTAACAACTGTTCCTTAAAAGACCCCCACATGCCAGCACCTTAT
This sequence comes from Mustelus asterias, assembly GCF_964213995.1. Classification (NCBI taxonomy): domain Eukaryota; kingdom Metazoa; phylum Chordata; class Chondrichthyes; order Carcharhiniformes; family Triakidae; genus Mustelus; species Mustelus asterias. The sequence goes on from NW_027590109.1 coordinate 860,272, forward strand.
ACAGCTGGAACATAACCTCGCTGCTTTCAAACTCCATCCCTCCAGCAATGAGGACAAAGTTCCATTTGCCTTCTAAATTACCTCCTTCACCTGTAAGCCAATTCCTTGAGATTCCTGCACAAGGACACCCAGGTCTCTCTGCACAGCACTACGCTGCAATTTTTACCATTTAAATAATAGTCCATTTTGCCGTTATTGCCACCAAACTGAATGACCTCACATTTACCAACATTGTACTCCATCTGCCAGATCCTCGCCCACTCACTTCCCTTTGCAGACTTTCAGCGCCTTCTGCACACTTTGCTCTGCCACCCATCTTCGTGTCTTCTGCGAATTTTGAGACACTACAGCTCTGGTCCCCAACTCCAAATCATCTATTTAAATCGGAAACAATTGTGGTCCTAACAATGATCACTGAGGCATACTACGAGTCACTGATCACCAACCAGAAAAACACCCATTTACCCCCACTCTTTGCGTTCTGTTAGTTAACCAATCCTCTATCCATGCCAATACATTCCCCGTAACACCGTGCACCTTTATCTTATGTAGCAGTCTTTGGTGCGGCACCTTGTCAAATATCTTCTGGAAATCCAGATACACCACATGCATAGGTTCCCCATTGTCCACTGCACATGTAATGTTCTCAAAGAATTCCACCATATTAGTCAAACATGTCCTTCCCTTCATGAACCCAAGGTGCGACTTACCAATGGGACAACTTATATCCAGATGTCTCGCTATTTCTTCCTTGATGATAGATTCAAGCATTTTCCAGACTACAGAAGTTAAGCTAACCGGCCTATAGTTACCTGCCTTTTGTCGACCTACTTTTTTAAACAGTGGCATCACATTTGCTTTTTTCCAATCTGCGGGAACCACCCCAGAGACCAGCGAATATTGGTAAATTACCATGAGTGCATTTGCTATTTCTCCCGCCATCTCTTTTAGTACCTGAGGATGCATTCCATCAGGACCAGCAGACTTGTCTACCTTTAGCCCCAATAACTTGCCCAACACTAACTCTTTCGTGATAATGATAGTTTATAGGTTCTCACCTGCCATAGCCATCTTGTCATCAATTTTTGGCATGTTATTTGTGTCTTGTACTGTGAAGACCGACACAAAATACCTGTTCAATGCCTCAGCCATTTTCTCATTTCCAGTTATGAAATCCCCCTTCTCATCCTCTAAAGGACCAATGTTTATTTCAGCCATTCTTCTTCGTTTTATACATTTGTAGAAACTTTTGCTATCTGCTTTTATATTCTGAGCTAGTTTATTCTCATAATCCATCTTACTTTTCTTTATAGCTTTTTTCGTGGCTTTCTGGTGACCTTTAAAGATTTCCCAATCCTCTAGGTTCCCACTAATCTTTGCCACTGTGTATGCATTTTCTTTCAATTTGATACCCTCCTTTATTTCCTCAGATATCCATGGCTCATTATCTTTTTCTACAGTCCTTCCTTATCACTGGTATATACTTCTGCTGAGTACTGTGAAAGATCGCTTTGAAAGTCCTCCACTGTTCCACAATTGTCCCACCATAAAGGTTTTGCTCCCAGTCTACCTTCGCCAACTCCTCCCTCATCCTGTTGTCGTCTCCTTTGTGTGAGCACAAGACATTGGTATTAGATATTACCTTCTCACGCTCTATCTATATTTTAAATTCAACCATACTGTGATCGCTTCTTCCAAGAGGATCCCTAACTGCAAGATCATTAATTATTCCCATCTCATTACACAAGGCCAGGTCGAGGATAGCTTGCTCCCTTGTCGGTTCCATTACATACTGTTCAAGGAAGCTATCGCAGATACATTCTATGCACTCCTCCTCAAGGCTGTCGTGACCGACCTGGTTTGACCAATTGACGTGTCGAAAAAATTCCCCATGATAATTGCTGTACCATTTTGTTTATTTCTCGCCCAACCATGATGTCATTATTTGGTGGCCGATGGACAATGCCGACTTTTTCTCCTTACCATTTCTAATTTCACCCAAATGGATTCAACCTTTTTTTTCTCCATAGAACCTATATCATCTCTCAGTACCGCCCTGATGTCACCCTTAAATATCAGAGCTACACCACCTCCCTTACCATGTGTGTACCGCTGTAAAGCAGTGACGATTTGATCAAATGTTATTGACAGCTTTGTGGCAAGAACTGTTGAAATATGGACAACGTGTCGCAATGGGAGGCTGAAACATTCCGAGATAGAAGAGTTGAAACTCCAGAGCCTGCAATGCAACTGGAGTGAGATGTCTTATTCAAAACTGTCCCGCACTGTGATGGTTTCCATGCATTTGAGTAAAAATATAAGAGTGCATGATTAAGAATTTACCTGATCCTGTTTGAAACAGCATTTCCTTCATCAATTAAATATCCTCTCCGCTTGCACTTTAAGTGGAAAACACTGATATTCACCTCACTGAAGCAGCGAGTGACCTTCTTGTATCTGTCAGTATGGAGATGATGAGGTCGGGTCACTTTGGATTACTCACCCTGCATCATGATGCCAGTAGAACATTCCCTGAGTTTTGGACCAATTTTCATTATTGTGTGTGAGCTTCAATCGTGAGGCCGACACTTATTTTCAACCCTCCCTGTCCTTGAGAAGGTTGTTGTAAACCACTCCTTCAACCGATAGTCCTTTGGCGGAGGCAGGGGAGGGTGTGAGCATTGTTTGTAGGATTCTGGCGGGATGGATCTCTTTGATGCAACAATATTCGCTGCTCCCAGAGTGGTCTCACATGGGGGAGACTAAGCACAAATTAGGTGCCCACATTGTGGCAGACGTTTGCTCAGTCGGCAAGCATAGCCGTGACCCTCCCGTTGCTGTCATTGCAAATTAGCACTTTGCTCTCACGTCCACATGACTGTCCTTCGGCTGTTGCAATGTCCCCATGAAGCCCAACGGAAACTGAAGAACAGCATCTCACCTTCCGATTCAGTAGGTTACATCCTTGTGAACTCAACATTGATATCAATAACTTCACACTGTGACATTTCTCTTCCACCATTACCCCGTTTTTATTCTTTGTGTGCCACAGCAGAATTCCAGCTCAGGTTTGGCAGGAGGAGGATGTGGAATATTTAGACAGAATTTCCATCTCCAGGAACAATGTTTCGCATTGGCACATGTCAGAGCGGGAGGATGGCAGCTTCTGTCTGTATCAGATTGTTAATGCAAAGAAATTGATTTTGAGGTGGGATTAGTGGCATCAAGATTCAATTTTTTTCAGACAAATACAAGTACCTAGTTGACCAGAAGTGACCATGTCGTGCACATAGTTATCACTGCAGATTCCAATAAAGCCCCAGTGACAGATCATCACCATCCATGCCAATGTAATCAGTACTGAGAAGGTGCTCCAGTTTACTTTAGTTTGACAATAGTTCTGTTGGAAATTAGTTTGAGTGGTAACAGCTTTCAGGTAAGAATGGATAACTAATTCGCAGAATCACAGAATTGTTACCTTGCAGAAGGAGACCATTCGGTGCACCGACTCTCGAAATGAGCATTAGAACTTCGTGTCATTCCCCTGCCTTTCCCCGCAACCCCTGCATGTTGTTTCTCCTCATATCAACATCTAATGCTCCTTTGAATGCCTCGATTGAAACAACCTCCAACATATTTCCAGGCAGTAAATTCCAGACTGAACCCCTGGCTGTGTGAAAAAGCCCACAAATCCCATTTGTTTCTTTTCCAAACCACAGCTCAGTTGAGCTGATTTAACACAAACCAGAAAGATCTCCAACAATTCACGGTTCTGACAAAAGGTGGTGAACACACTCTGTGAACTCCTTAAATCCTGCTGATTTTAACAAGCTCTGACACCGCCTATCAAGCGGTCTGAGTACATCAGTCCCATGCCTCATCATTCGTTTCTAGGATTTTGGAGTTGCTGATTCCAGACAGAAAGTTATCCAGACAAACAATCCTCTGGAACTGGTGCTCGCAGACTTTGGAAATGACACAAGCTAATATAATACATATATATGTTTCTTTTTATTGATATTATCCATAGTTGTAAAACCTCCGCATTTATTGTGAATACGTGTGAGGTTGTAAAGAAAAAATACGCCCACCCCCCGAGGACTGAGTTCGACGGAGATTAGTCTTTCCAGTGAAGAGAGTTTACTATGTGGTACTTAGAGCATCCCAAGCCCTTTCTCTTCCCTTCCACGATGATGGACGGCGATAGTTACTCACAGGTTGGTGAAGAAACAAGCTGCTCACACCTGCTTTCTCTCACTGTAGATCTCATTCGGGATTGTAGCAAAACAGATGAACTTTTGGGATTAATTTAGAAACAAGAATATTCTGATTTTAATTTATCTATAGGATGTTGGACATTTCAAAAACTTTCCTTAAAACGCCGATTTTTCATTTGTAAACCGGACGCTGCTTTGGATTCCCTCGCATCATCCCCTCTCTTACAAACTCCCTTTCTCAGTGCTTATGCTTCTTAAAGTTCTCTCGTCTTGATTTCTCCCAATTGCCCAATTATACTTTCTCCTTTCCCACTCCATTTTTGTTTTCCAAATTACTTTCTCTTTTCCGTTTGATATAAAATCAATGTAATTGAGTCAGAGAGGTCTCCATCACAGGAAATGCCCTTCGGCCCATCTCTTCTAGGCTGGTCAAAAACAACCACCCAACTATTCTGAACCCATTCGCCAGCACTTGGCTCACAGCTTTATAAGCAATGGCATTTCAAGGCTACATATCAATACTTCTTAAAAGTAGCGAGGTTTTACGCCACCACCACAGCGAGTACTGAGTCCCAGCTCCTGCTATGTGCAATGGACTTACCTCACGTCCGTTCCAATCCTCCTGTCCCTTACCTTAAATCCATTGCCCCAGATCATTTATCCACTCCACCAAGGGGAAAGGTTCCTTCCTGTCTAATCTGTCCATGTCACTCATAATTATTTACATCTCAACCATGCAACCCTCTGCTTCAACTGAAACAATACCATTCTACCAAATCTCACTCTCTCATGACGAATACTCCTCAGACAACGCAACACCTGGGTAAATTTCCTTTAAACCCTTTCCAATGCTATCACACCCATCTATAATGTGGATTCCAGAACTGCATACAATATTCTAGCTATGGCCTCGCCAAGGTTTTATACACTTCCAGTATAACAATCCTGCTCTTAAACTCTGTGCATCGGCTAAAAAATAAAAAGCTACCACATGCCGTTTAATTCACATCATCAACCTGCCCTGCTACCTTAAATGACCTGTGTACATGCACACCGAAGACCCTCTGATCCTTGGTAGTCACTGCCTTTCATTATCTGTTTCCTTGCCTTGTTTGTCCTGCCCAAGTTCATCACCTGAGATGTCGTGGAGCCCATCCGATGCACCTGTTGCGACTTGGAGTGTGCTTCCATCATTATTAAAAGCAGGGAATCCTCAAAAAGACGAGCAAAGTCCACATGCAACCACACACATGCCAGGCACCTCCCTTGGATTTAGGGACGCTTGAGGTGGCAGCTTTTGATTTTGCTGCCAGAAGTCTGCGATTTCAGAATCAACATTGGGCCACCAGGCGAATCTCCGCCAGCATTTTCATTTTTATACTCCCGGGCGGCCATTAAGTTGTTCCATTAATATTTGGCTTTGATCTCGGGTTACAACATTTTCCTGGGACCCCCAACGAATGATCCCATTCTCAACACTAAGCTTGGTTTCCTTAATGAGCTCGGGTTTCATTTCTTCGGAGGTTCCAAGCTGGAATTCAGTTTGTAATATTGCGTGCCTTATTTTGGATAAGGCTGGGTGCTTTTGAGTCGGGGCTTTAATCTGCTTTGCTGACACTAGCAAGGTCTCCAAAAGGTTCAGTGTCATCACAACATCTTCGAGTGTTGCTAAAGGAGTCAGGCGTGCGACCGAACTGTCCACATTCGCTGCCCTGATTCCATGGAGGTGTTCCAGAATCTATTCATAGTCAGTCAATATCAATGTGCAGCATTGTATCCGAGTGGTGGTGATTGGGGGATTTGCTTTTTCTCTTTGATGAAGCGCAGTATGGGATGGGCAACAATTAAAAAAATCAATAACAGTAGATGTATTGCTGAAACCTATCCACACCAAATGTGGCCGCCAAACCTCCCTTCTGAATTTGAAAGTGTCATCGCTCTGGGATCTGGGAGGTGTACATGACGGGATTCTCCATCCCGTCTTGCCAGCAATGTGATACCACTGCACGCACCCCGGACGGAAAAGAATCACGAGTTAAAATAAGGTATTTCTCAAAGTCGAAATGAGCCATTGCATTAGTGAGAGTAATTGACGATTTCCTATAGAAATATCCTCTTTCTGCGTCACTCCCTAGGAAAATCGGAAGCATTTGCATACTAGTGTATATAAGGGGGCAGCATGGAAGCTACATTCAGAATAAATTTTCTGTTATAACAAATTAACTCCATAAGGATTTTAACTCTGTGGCGTTCCTTGGGGTTCGCGCTTCCTTGATGACTTTTTCTTCATCCACAGCTCATGTAATTACTTATCATCGACTTGGTAGCCTAATTAGTTTGCTTCACTTGCTTGGAAAGTGGATTTCCCTCTCTGCAAGCAAACTGTTGCTCTGGAAAATCTCTGCAACACATCTTCCTTTTTGGCCAGATGTTCCTGTTCTCAAATGTCCGTTGCCAAGATGTCAGCTAAATATACTGTTAACTTGGGTCGCCCTTGAAGGATGTTCGACATAACTCTTTGCAAGGTGACATACACTGATGATACTCATGGCACTTACTGATGAGACCCCAAAGTGCAAAAAGGTATGCCAAAAGAATCTATTATAGTTGTTGAATGTCGCATGTATTCCAGGAGGACTCGTCTGATTCAATTGATGTTGGGCATGGCTTATGTCAAATGTGGAGAACGTCTTGCGACCTGCTAACTTGTTTACTTATTTTGATCGAGGTCATGTGTTTTTATCGTGTTTGGAGACCCAGTTGACTGTAGGTTATTGTCACCACACAGACAGATTGAGTTTTCAGGCCGAAGAACAGGGACAATGGGCACAATCCATTCTGCAAATTGCACAGGACTGATTGTACCAACCTTTCAAGATTTCGTAGTTCCGTTTCCACCTTCTCCAGGTTTGGCTCTGAAATAGCTCTTTGTAGCATTCGGGTTTACGTTGATCTTGGCCTTGGCCCCTTTTGTAATTACCTCGATGTTCCTGAAACTAACTCCAGGGTATCTTCTGAAAACACTGTATCCCACTCCGAACCTGAAGACTTCCAGTTTAGCCGAATATGCTTGAGCAAATCTTTCCCCATCATGCTTGGTCCATGCCCCATACAACAGCGAGCTGAATGCTGTCTAAAAGTGACTGCAGCCACTGTGATTTGTTGGTTGAATTCTCATTGAGAAACATACTATTGGATATCTTCCCGTATCCTTGCAGTCAGAAAGTCCAGATCGCAATATCTCGCTGTGTTAACAGTAAATCTCCTCAGTTGGTTTTCCTGTGAATTATTTTCAGCGTGTTTCAACTTCATTTTCATTATTTCATAGGACGTGTGCGTGGCTGAAGGAGCCAGCATTTGGTGCCTAACAATGACCCTGATCTGAAAGACTGGCTTGGCCATTTCAGAGAGAGTTTGAGAGTCAACCAGGTTGACCAGTGTCCCGAATCGCATGAAAGCCTGCTTTGTAAAGTGGACAGGAGTCAATCCATTAAATGCATTAATAAACTAGGTTGTTTTTTTTGGACTCCAAAGATATGTTCATGGTCCGCATTACTGAGAATAACTTTCAGTTGAGGGTTGTATTCATTGGATTTAAATACACCAACCACGATGGATTTTAAATCACATCTGGGAGCACCAGCTGGGATCTCTGGAAAGCTAATACACTGAAACTCCCGAAACAGTGCCGATTAACCAGTACCTGGTTAGCAGAGTTATAACCGAATATCCCACGTTCCAACTTTCCTGGACCTAGTGCAAAGAAGATTTTGAGCGCTTTCCCTCGAGGGAATATTGCTCCCTCCCTGTCGCAACAGTCGTCCACCGACCAATGTTGTTGAAAGTGATTCGCCGGTCAGTCTGCAATTGATGTTTCTGGGAGTCTATAATTTTAGCTGGAATACAATACGATATGAGCATATGTACGCGGGGGCAGGGGATCGGGGGCTGGATGGGGGGGGGGGGGTGTTTTTGCCGGGTTGGCGGGGGGGGGGGGGGTGGAGGGGGATAAGAATGTCATTCGCTATGTTTAGCGGATAGATCCCTCCATTTCATTTTTTCATTCCTGAATCTGTCTCTGTTCCTGTCCCTGTCATTGTCTGTCTCACCACGTGTCTGCCTAACCCTTTCTCTCTCACTCTCCTTCATCTATCTACCTATTCCATCTATCCCTTTTTCCCTGTCTCTTGTTTCAGTTGTGCAGGATATTTAATTTTGTTTCAAAACGTTTTGGTTCATCGATTTTACATATGTAACGATTTGTTTATAGAAATATAGAAACATAGAAAAACCTACAGCACAAAACAGGCCCTTCTGCCCCACAAGTTGTGCCGAACATATCCCTACCTTTTAGGCCTACCTATAACCCTCCATCCTATTAAGTCCCATGTACTCATCCAGGAGTCTCTTCAAAGACCCTATTGAGTTTGCCTCCAGCACCACTGACGGCAGCCGATTCCACTCGCTCACCACCCTCTGTGTGAAAAACTTCCCCTTAACATTTCCCCTGTACCTACCACCCAGCACCTTAAACCTGTGCCCTCTCATAGCAGTCATTTCCACCCTGGGAAAAAGCCTCTGAGAATCCACCCGATCTATGCCTCTCATCTTATATACCTCTATTACGTCTCCTCTCATCCTACGTCTCTCCAAGGAGAAAAGACCGAGCTCCCTCAGCCTATCCTCATAAGGCATGCCACTCAATCCAGTCAACATCCTTGTAAATTTCCTCTGCACCTTTTCAATCTTTTCCACATCCTTCCTGTAATGAGGCGACCAGAACTGAGCACAGTACTCCAAGTGGTGCCTGACGAGGGTCTTATATAGCTGCATCATTATCCCCGGACTCCTAAACTCAATCCCTCGATTGATAAAGGCCAGCCCACCATACGCCTTCTTAACCACCTCCTCCAACTGCGGGACCGATTTTAGAGTCCTATGGACCCGGACCCCAAGGTCCTTCTGATCCTCTACAGCACTAAGAGTCTTTCCCTTAATATTGTACTCCTTCAGCCCATTTGACCTGCCAAAATGGAACACTACGCATTTATCTGGATTGTAGTCGATCTGCCACTTCTCCGCCTAGTCTTGCATCCTATCTATGTCCCTCTGTGACTTCTGACATCCCTCCAGACTATCCACAACCACACCAACCTTCGTGTCGTCGGCAAACTTACCAACCCATCCCTCCGTTTCCTCATCCAGGTCATTTATGAAAATGACAAACAGCAAGGGTCCCAGAACAGATCCCTGGGGCACACCACTGGTGACCGACCTCCATTTAGAAAAAGATCCATCTATACCCACTCTCTGCCTCCTTTGGGCAAGACAGTTCTGGATGCACAGGGCAGCAGCCCCTTGGATCCCATGCCCTCTCACATTTTTCTAGAAGTCTTGAATGGGGGACCTAATCGAACGCCTTGCTAAAATCCAGATCAGCCACATCTACCGCTTTCCCTTCGTCAATGTCTTTAGTCACATTTTCGAGGAACTCCACCAGGCTCGTCAGGCTGGATCTGCCTTTGACAAAGCCATGCTGAGTATTCTTGAGCATACTAAGCCTCTCTAAATGCTCATAAATCCTGTTCCTCAGGATCTTCTCCATCAGCGTACCAACCACTGAGGTTAGACTCACCGGTCGGTAATTTCCTCGGCTATCCCTATTTCCCTCCTTGAAAATAGGCGCAATCCATTTTTTTTCTTTAATTTTTTTAAAGTATTGGCGGCCTTGCCGAGCGGCCGGGGGACAACCCCAACCGCCGCCATTTTGTGTCCATCACTTCTCGGTGATGGCGGCGCCCCTCAGAATGGCCTCAAAACACCGTGTGAGGGGAAGATTGACTCCAAAATCGGAACAGATAACATTTATACATTATAGTCAGTGACAACAATAAATAAACCCCCTCAATTTAAACATGGTTTTCCTCATGAAGATGCTACGAGCCGACGTTCGCCCTGACTAACAGACGCCCACCCGCCATTGTGATTGACAGGCGAGCCGCCCAATCAGCTTGCCGCATAATAACTGACGGTGGTTTATTTTATTTTTATTCTTCCATGCGTTCTGGCTGAGCCAGCATTCATTGTCCATGCCTGACAGTATTTTAGAGTCAACCAAATTGCTGTGGTTCTGGAGTCACGTGGAGTCAAGGCAAGTAATGATGGTAGATTTCGTTCCCTGTCGGGCATCAGTGAACCAGATGGGTTTTTATGAAAATCGATAATGGTTTCATGGTCATCAGCAGACTTTCAATTGCATATTTTTATTGAATTGAAATTTCTCCAGGTGCCATTTTGGGATTCGAACCTCGAGTCCCAGAAAATTACTCCGGTTCTCTGGATTATTAATCTGGCGACAATACCACGACGCCACAGCCTCACAATTGATCAATCGCAAATAAAGGCTTAGATTTTCTCAGTGAGAGGTTGGTGCCAGGTATAAAATGTTGCAGGCAATTGCCTCAGATTTTAAGTTCACAATATGGAGACGTAAATTCGACTGAGACTAAGAAATCTGTTACCCATATCGAATTGGAAAAATGTATTATAATCTGACACTTAGTTCCCAGTAGATTAGACCTTTCTGTTCAAAGGACGCTGATGCACGTTTGAACTTCCATGCAAAAGATGATGTGACTCCCATGGTGGTTGAGGAAATGACATGGACCAAAGAGAAAGGTAGAAATCTGAAGCTAATGATTCCCTCAACTATTATTTAGCTTTGAGTAGCAGGGATTTTTCAGCTGATGGAGGGTGGTAGGTGGGAGTCAGCAGAAGATGTCCTTCCCTGTCTTTGCACGAATGCCGTGAGAAATCATAATTTTTGGAATCACTGTTGGAGATTTCCCACCAGAATGCATCCAGAATGTGTGCCAGACAGCTATCAGCTCTGCTGGATCTGCAATGCCAGTGGGACTGGACATACCAGGGATGGTGACGAATGACCCTGACACATTGCTCACGAGTCAGATTCAGCGTGCGATTGTATTGCAGGTAGAACATGCCAATGAAACCTTGACTTGTTCTGGCGTCTGCTCTCTCCCTGCTATTATCGTGACAAACCAAACCGAATGATAGTCGAGGTGCGGTTAAAATTTAACCCCGTTGCTGCATGAACAGAATCAGATGTCGATTAGACTGGAAAAACACAGCAGATATCATTCCCCAAAGCACATTATTAAACCAACTGGATCTTTATCAGAATACACGTGTTTTGTATTCATAAACACCGATGTTAGTTCTTGATAGCAAAAGAAAATCCACAACAGCAGAGTAAAATCTAACAGGTTTATTTGGAATCACGAGCTTTCGGAGCGCTGCTCCTTCATCAGGTGACTCACCTCATGAAAGAGCAGCGCTCCTGATGAAGGAGCAGCGCTCCGAAAGCTTGTGATTCCAAATAGACCTGTTGGACTTTAACCAGCTGTTGTGAAACTTCTTACCATGCCCACTCTAGTTCAACGCCGGCATCTCCACATGACAGCTTTTTTTATAAATAAGGGAAAGTATTCCCAGTCTCTAACATCCCAGATTGAATGTGGAGGCAGGGCTCTAGAATGAACACAGCACTATTCTGACCGATGTTTATTTTACCGAAAGAGAAGCTGCACTCAGTCTTGGACTAGTCGCTATCTCATTTAAAGAATGAACTAGATTTAGTACTTGGAGCTAAAGGGAATCAAGGGATATGGGGGAAATGGGGAATTAGGATATTGAATTTGAAGAGCAGCCATGATTATAAAGAATGGCGGAGCAGGCTCAAAGTGTGAAACGGCCTACTGTTGAGTCTAGTGTTTAAGTCACTATGGACACTGCAGATTCAGGTAGACATTCGAGGGATGTCCAATATCAACAATCGTGAGGTAAACCATTTTGTCCTTCTTCTGATACGGCTGCTGCCGTTGCATTTCTTGATATCACACGCTCTGTCCATTACAACCGAGACCTAAAGGACGTCCAGTAAGATCTCAGTGACCAATATATGCATTCCTCCAGGTGAATCATCGAAGCTTTCGGCAGAACATCACTTACACTTGATCAATGATAGGCTTCTGAAATAGTGGATTCAGCCTCACTAGAGCAATTTCATTCGTTATCTGAAAAGGAAAGATATTGCGGGATCTGAGCAGAAGGTGGGCTAATGATACTGGGTGCATTTTTCATTCAGAGGCCTGAACACGCATAATAAGAATAAACTCATTCCGTGTCTTAAAAGCTTTGTGGTCCAGCGAATCTCTGATAGGAAGGAGGACCAATATCCGGCCAGGCCAATAAGTGTTAAGAAGCATCTTAAAGGGTATCGGGTGGCAGAGAGCGTTAGGAAAAAAAAAAACAGAGTTTGGCCTAAGCAGCTACTGACATTTCTGCAATGTTGAATGGATGATTCTCATGCGTGCTCAAGAGGCCAGTTTTGGAGAAATGCAGATAAGTTATAGGATTTAAAGGAAGTTACAGACATATGGATGTCTATGGAGGATCAGTGTGTCTGTCTCTCCCTGTGTCTGTGTCTCTGTCTCTGTCTGTCTGTCTGCCTGTCTCTCTCTCCCCCCCCTCTCTCTCAGACTTAGTTACATGACCTGATTTGTTTCCTCTGATGTGAGGAGAGAGAAGCACCCATCTTATCTGCGGCACGGTAGCACAGTGGTTAGCCATGCTGCTTCACAGCTCCAGGGTCCTGGGTTCGATTCCCGGCTTGGGTCACTGTCTGTGTAGAGTTTGCACATTCCCCTCGTGTCTACGTGGGCTTCCTCCGGGTGCTCCGGCTTCCTCCCACAGTCCGCACATGTGTGGGTTCGGTTGATTGGCCATGCTAAAATTGCCTCTTAGTGTCCTGCGATGCGTATGTTGGAGGGATTAGCGGGTAAATGTCTGTATAGGGGTCGGGCCTGGGTGGGATTGTGATCGGTGCAGACTCGATGGGCGAAATGGCCTCTTTCTGCAATGTAGGGTTTCTATGATTATCTCGTCTACCTCACTTAGCTGAGATTCCTCCCGGTATTTTTTAGTAAATCTCCTCTTCACCCTCCTCAAACTATTTGCATCTTCCGAATATTCAATGCCAGTGTTACTCACAATATCTCAATTGACACGTACTCGATGAGAGATATCACATTGTAATAAGAAACGTGTTTTGGCATTCTAAGCCTCTTTTATTAAATCCACATTGGACATGAATTTAGCAATAATATTCAGTTCTCCTACCACCTTCCTAAATGTTTATTGACGCATCTGCCGCTGTTGTCCTTCTTTAAAACAATGTCCTCATTGTTCCACAGGAGCAGGCTGAGGGTAAAAGAGATTGTGTCTGCATTTTATTTATTTATTTTTCAGTTAAAGTTGCTTACAATTCGGAGGTTTTTTTCAAAACAGGAAGTAGGCCCAGGAGCAGCCTGGGGAAGGTTTAAAAAGGGCTAATTTAAAAAGGAGGTTTTTTTTCAAAACAGGAAGTAGGCCCAGGAGCAGCCTGGGGAAGGTTTAAAAAGGGCGAATTTAAAAAGGAGGTTTTTTTTCAAAACAGGAAGTAGGCACAGGAGCAGCCTGGGGAAGGTTTAAAAAGGGCTAATTTAAAAAGGAGGTTTTTTTTCAAAACAGGAAGTAGGCCCAGGAGCAGCCTGGGGAGGTTTTTTCGGAGGGTTGAAAAGCAGGCCGCACTTTTGAGCGGGCAGCGTCTGGAGCGGGCAGTGGAGTGAGCAGGGAGCAGAGTGTGAGCTGTAAGGGCTTTGGCTCACAGGGCTTCGGCGAAGGCGAGGAAGGTTGTTTGTTTTTCTTCTGTTACACCCCCTTTTTTGTTTTATCTCCCCAAAACTAAAAAGGACATGGCTGGTATGAGTGGGAGGCCAGTATACTGCATTCGGTGTGGGATGTGGGAGTTCCTGGAGACAACTTGCCGCCCGGAAGTCCATATCTGTGCCAGATGCGTGGAATTGCAACTCCTGAAGGATCGTGTAAGGGAGCTGGAGCTGAGGCTCGATGAACTCAGTTTAGTTAGGGAAAATGAGAGATTAATAGATAAAAATTATAGTCAGGTAGTGACACCAGGGTCTCGGAAGGAAGACACGTGGGTCACAGTTAGGAGGGGTAATAGTCAGAAGGGTGATGTGCCAGAAAGTACCCCAGTGGCAGTCTCCCATAAAAGAAACGGATGGGCAACCGATGGGAGAAGGGATGGGAGTGAGCAGTCTGTGGAGGGATCCCCTGTGGTTGTCCCCCTCCAAAATAGGTATATTGTTTTGGATTCTGTGGAGGGGGATGACCCTCCAGGGGTAAGCCACGAGGACCAGATCGCCTCCACGGAGACAGGCTCAGGGGTCCGGAAGGGAAAGAAGGGGTTAGGAGAGCGCTAGTTGTGGGGGACGCAATGGTTAGAGGCACGGACAGGCGGCTCTGTGGGAGTGAACGAGAATCCAGGATGGTAGTCTGCCTCCCTGGTGCCGGGGTACTGGATGTCTCCGAGAGGGTAGGAAGCATATTTAAAAAGGAAGGTAGTCAAACGGATGTGATTATACACATTGGTGAAAATGATGTAGGTAGGAAGAGCAGGGCGGGTCATTCGAGAGAAATTCAGGGAGTTGGGTGCTCGGCTAAAAATTAAGGCCTCCAGGGTAGCAATCTCTGGACTGCTCCCGGTGTCTAGTGCAAGTGAGGCTCGGAACAGGGAGATTCTACAGTTGAACGCGTGGCTGAATGACTGGTGCAAGAGGGAGGGTTTTAAATTCATAGATAACTGGGAAATCTTCAAGTCAGGATGGCAACTGTACAGAAAGGATGGGTTACACCTTAACTGGAAGGGAGCAAATATCCCGGCTGGGAGTTTTGCGAGAGTGTCTCGGCAGGATTTAAAATTGTGTGGCAGGGGGGTGGGGATCAAAACAGTAGGTCAGTAAATACTGAGGCTGGGGTTGAGCTGGGGACCAGGGCAAGGCTAGCTAAGAAGAGGAGCACTCTGGAGGAGGATGACCTGAGTGGGCCTGGAGTTCTGGAGTGCATCTGCTTCAATGCGAGGAGCGTACCGTGTAAAACAGACGAACTTAGGGCCTTAATGCTTATGCGGAATTTGGATGTGGTTGCGGTGACGGAAACTTGGTTAAAAGAAGGACAGGACTGGCAGCTGAATATTCCGGGGTATAAGTGTTTTAGGCGAGACAGAGGAGGGGCTAAAAAAGGTGGGGGAGTAGCGATATTAGTTAAGGAGCATATTACCGCGTTGCAGAGGGTAGAAAACTTAGGGCGTCATGTAATGAGTCGCTGTGGGTGGAACTCAGAAACAGGAAGGGTGCAGTCACTATGCTGGGGGTGTACTACAGACCACCCAACAGCCCACGGGAAGTGGAGGAAAGGATATGTCAGGAGATTCTGGATAGGTGCAGAAAAAATAGGATTGTTGTAGTGGGGTACTTTAATTTCCCTGGCACAGACTGGAAAGTGCTTTGAGCTGGGGGTCCGGACGGGGAGGAATTTGTAAAATGCGTACTGGAAGGTTCTTTGGAACAGTATGTAGATAGCCCGACTAGAGAGGGGGCTATACTGGACCTAGTTCTGAGAAATGAGCCCGGTCAGGTCGTCAAAATTTCGGTAGGGGAACATGTGGCAAATAGTGACCACAACTCTATTAACTTTAGGATAGTAATGGACAAGGATGAGTGTAGGGTGCTAAATTGGGGGAAGGCTAACTATTGCCGGATTAGGCAGGAATTGGTGGATGTTGATTGGGAGAGGATGTTCGAGGGTAAGTCCGCGTCTGGCATGTGGGAGTCTTTTAAGGAACTATTGATACGGCTGCATGATAGGCATGTGCCTGTAAAAAGGAAAGATAGGAAAGGTAGGATTCGAGAGCCGTGGATAACCACGGAAATTGAGGATCTGATTAAAATGACAAGGGAGGCTTACGTTAAGTCCAGGCAACAGAAAACAGATGGAGCTCTGGAGGAATACAGAGAGAGAGTAGGAAGGAACTCAAATGGGGAGTTAGAAGGGCAAAAAGTGGTCACGAGATGTTCCTGGCAGGCAGGATTAAGGAGAATCCTAAGGCATTCTATTCATACTTTAGAAACAAAAGAGTTGTCAGGGAGAAAATCGGACCTGTCAGGGACAAAGGAGGGGAATTATGCTTAGAACCCAAGGGAATAGGGGAGATCCTAAATGAATATTTTGCATCGGTATTCACGAAGGAGAGGGGCGTGTTAACCGGGAGTGTCTCGGAGAGAGGTGTTGACCCGTTAGAGAAAATCTCCATTACAAGAGAGGAAGTATTAGGTTTTTTAGGGAACATTAAAACTGACAAAGCCCCAGGGCCTGATGGCATCTATCCTCGACTGCTCAGGGAGACGAGAGATGAAATTGCTGGGCCTCTGACGGAAATCTTTGTCGCTTCTTTGGACACGGGTGAGGTCCCTGAGGATTGGAGGATAGCGAATACGGTCCCGTTGTTTAAGAAGGGTAGCAGGGATAACCCAGGAAATTATAGGCCGGTGAGCTTGACGTCCGTGGTAGGGAAGTTGTTGGAGAGGATTCTTAGAGACAGGATGTATGTGCATTTAGAACGGAAAAATCTCATTAGTGACAGACAGCATGGTTTTGTAAGAGGGAGGTCGTGCCTTACAAATTCGGTGGAGTTTTTTGAGGAAGTATCAAAAACGGTTGATGAAGGAAGGGCCGTGGATGTGGTCTATATGGATTTCAGTAAGGCATTTGACAAAGTCCCACATGGCAGGTTGGTTAAGAAGGTTAAGGCTCATGGGATACAAGGAGAAGTGGCTAGGTGGGTGGAGAACTTGCTTGGCCATAGGAGACAGAGAGTAGTGGTCGAAGGGTCTTTTTCCGGCTGGAGGTCTGTGACCAGTGGTGTTCCGCACGGCTCTGTACTGGGATCTCTGCTATTTGTGGTATATATAAATGATTTGGAAGAAGGTGTAACTGGTGTAATCAGCAAGTGTGCGGATGACACAAAGATGGCTGGACTTGCGGATAGCGAAGAGCATTGTCGGGCAATACAGCAGGATATAGATAGGCTGGAAAATTGGGCGGAGAGGTGGCAGATGGAGTTTAATCCGGATCAATGCGAAGTGATGCATTTTTGAAGAAATACTGTAGGGAGGAGTTATACAATAAATGCCAGATTCATCAGGAGTATAGAAACACAGAGGGAACTAGGTGTGCAAGTCCACAAATCCTTGAAGGTAGCAACACAGGTGGAGAAGGTGGTGAAGAAGGCAAATGGTCTGCTTGCCTTTCCAGTACGGGGTATTGAGTATAAAAGCTGGAGTCTGATGATGCAGCTGTATAGAACGCTGGTTAGGCCACATTTGGAGTACTGCGTCCAGTTCTGGTCGCCGCACTACCAGAAGGACGTGGAGGCATTGGAGAGAGTGCAGAGAAGGTTTACGAGGATGTTGCCTGTTATGGAGGGTCTTAGCTATGAGGAGAGATTGGGTAAACTGGGCCTTTTCTCCCTGGAAAGACGGAGAATGAGGGGAGATCTAATAGAGGTGTACAAGATTATGAAGGGTATAGATAGGGTGAACAGTGGGAAGCTTTTTCCCAGGTCGGAGGTGAGGATCACGAGGGGTCACGGGCTCAAGGTGAGAGGGGCGAAGTATAACTCAGATATCAGAGGGACGTTTTCTACACAGAGGGTGGTTGGGGCCTGGAATGCGCTGCCAAGTAAGGTGGTGGGGGCAGGCACGCTGGCATCGTTTAAGACTTACCTGGATAATCACATGAGCAGCCTGGGAATGGAGGGACACAAACGATTGGTCTAGTTGCACCAAGCAGCGGCACAGGCTTGGAGGGCCGAAGGGCCTGTTTCCTGTGCTTTACTGTTCTTTGTTCTTTGTTCTTTATTGTCAAAATTATCCAGAGGATAGGGTTGAAGGAATTCCATTTAATTTCTTTGCAATTAGGGATGCACATAATGACTCAACTTAATTCTACCCATTTGAATTAGGTTTTTGTCATGAGCTAAAATGACCATTGAAAATGATTCAGCAGCAATTAGTCAATCAACGTTCTGAGAGCACATTCTTGGGCTCTGAACCAAATTTTCGGGAACGTTTGCAGAGAGCAGGAGAATTGGCTCGCCACCATTGAAAAGTGGCACAGCATGTGATGAAACAGGAAGAGCATAATAAATCAAAATTTTGTAGTTTTGTTAGTGTGGATAATGTTTGACAATTGCAACCAGTGGTAGGTGAAACGTTAAAAGCAATTTTTAGTTGGCACTGTCAAATTGAAAGAAAATTGAGTGTGGTGAATTGTTTGATAAGAACGCCAGATGGATGGAAAAGTAACAGAGGGCGTCATGTGAATATGCTTAAAATATATTTTTATAGGGAAGGAAAGCAGTGGTCGGATTTTTCAATGATTACAACTAAGAGTGAATAATCAAATCGAAATGGATCGGAACTTTACATTCCTCGAATTACTGATCAATTACTGAGACTGAATAACTTGCCAGGCCAACTCAGGTGGCTTTTAAGCATCAACCACAAGAGCTGCTGCCTTTGCGTGGGGCACGCACACTATTCACGATTTCAGTTTCCATTCATGCACAGCTGCACGATGTGATCCTGCAACACACTCACTGTATTGTTATCCATTCATGCACAACTGCACAGTGTGATCCTGCAGCACACTCACTGTATTGTTATCCATTCATGTACAGCTGCACAATGTGATCCTGCAACACACTCACTGTATTGTTATCCATTCATGCACAGCTGCACAATGTGATCCTGCAACACACTCACTGTATTGTTATCCATTCATGCACAGCTGCACAATGTGATCCTGCAGCACACTCACTGTATTGTTATCCATTCATGTACAGCTGTACAATGTGATCCTGCAACACACTCACTGTATTGTTATCCATTCATGTACAGCTGCACAATGTGATCCTGCAGCACACTCACTGTATTGTTATCCATTCATGTACAGCTGTACAATGTGATCCTGCAACACACTCACTGTATTGTTATCCATTCATGCACAGCTGCACAGTGTGATCCTGCAGCACACTCACGGTATTGTTATCCATTCATTTTTTAAAAACGTGAACTGGAAAAAAAAGCAACAGAATTTGTAATTTCTACCTCATCGACAAAACGCCGCCGGCTAATTCTATGATCGATTCCTGACTCTTCTCTTCCATTCTCAGCATTTCGAGGTGCACTCGAGTCATTGGTTTGTCGAACAATATCTCCAGGATGTTCAACAATTCCCATGGCGCCTTTGATTATTTTCGCACGCGCATCATGTTTATTTTGAATACCGTCTTAATTTAATCAATATCATCCCATTTGTTCAATTTTTCCTTGCGATGCCACCTTCATAATCTGTGCTCCTGAAATTCTATTTCTTTTTAAACGGGGAGAGGGAATCTCTTGTTCGGCAACAAAGTCAAGAAGCTGCCGTGCCCGATCGAAGTGCACTCGAATGCCAGTTGGACCACGATCTATGAAACATCCTGACAGATGTGCATTAATTGGGCTCCTGCTAAAAACAACAGGACTGACCATATGAACGTCGAATGCTCCGTTAGTAGCCCGACATCTTTATGAGGAACAAATCTCTGAAGTCGTTTGAATGGTAATCAATATCACAAATATCTCAAGCCACGGCTTAACTGTGTAATGCTATTAAATGACTTACTGAAAACTATGTTGTTGCTCCTAACTGGAATTAAGAAACAGTTTAGTGGTCACAGGTAGAAGCGCAAGTTAAGTGGATTAGCAATGATAAAGTGTCCCTAAGTGTGAAAGAATGTGTAGGTTATATGGATTAACGGGGAACATGTATAAGGTTACTGGAAGATGTCAGGCAGGGAGCATGGGCAAGGTGCTCTGTCAGAGTTTCAGTGCAGGATGGATGGGCCAATTGACCTGCTTCCGCGTTGTCTCGATGATGTGACTATAATAGAGGAACCTGCATGGAGATGGAATTTAGCAACATTACAAGGATGCAGATTTCCTTCATTGGTCACAACGGTAATTCTGCACCCTATCATCACAATGAAAAGATTAACTTGTACTCACCTTTCACTTTCCATTTTCTAACAATTTCCTAAAACCGATAGAGATGGATCACTTGTCCCTTTATTCCATTGCTCTGTCGGTACAAAACCCATCCGTGCCTGTTGAGAGCAGTTTTCTGATCGACAACTTTTCTGATCTTCAATCCAAGGAGAAAGCAACCTGCATTTTGTGCGCTATTACCTCTCACCGAGTTGCAAATAATCCTTTACTTCCTGCTAAAATCCAGCACTTACTCTCAGGGTCAAATGTGGTGACTTATTAATAAGTAATTTTCAGTACGTTTTCGCTTCTTTCACTTACAGTTAATTTAATGGTAAATGGAATCCTGTCTCAGAAAAGTGTGCTCTCCAGTTGCACCAGCCCCTACATCCTGGCCATGTCTGCTGCTGAACTATTATTCATCATCACGGCTATCATATTGTATTGGATAAATAATTATAATTTTGCTCGACCCTATCTGAACATCGCACTCATATTGTAATGCCATTTTTCTGCAACCACCGAGTACTTCCTCCGATTGACTGTCGTTTTTTCTTCGATCAATTTGAAGCTATATTGACAGAATGCGAAGTCAAAATATTGCACTTAGGAAACTGTGGCTGTGATTATAGCCAAAACATGCATTCTGCTCTGTTTGAAAAATGCCTCCTTCTAATTTGCAGTTGAACCCGGATAGATAATTGATAATTTACCGTGGTTCTTTGCTGTTAAACCAGTCTATGCTTCTCAGCCAGTCTGGGTGGTATTTGGCTGATTTGAGATAATTGCAACACGGCTGTTGGATTTTCATTGATTGTATTGCTTAATGCTCTGACAGTGAGACCCATTTTAGGCACATTCGACTCTGTAAATGCCTAAGAGGACAATGCAAGGTAGAACAATACAGTGACCCAGAGATGGATAGCATACGCCTGCTGCAACATTACACTGCGCCATATCAGGCAACTTCATCCAATAAGTCGCGATTGGTTATTGAGTTCTTAGATTATAATGTTACTGGAAAAATATGGTGAAGCGTCATGCTTCTGAGCATATCTTTCAAAGCTTCCCGTATATGTTGGCCAACTTACTTTGCTGCACAAATGCCTTCACTTATGGGGTGACTCAGTCCAAGTGCAGAGAGCAAATTAAGGATGGGGGGGGGGGGGGGGAGGGGGGGGCGGGTAATATCCGATTCGTTTAATTAAATGAGTCATTAATAATGTCGGAGAAAAGAAATACCACCGTGTGAAAGCTGGTCCCATCATTACCACTCGAAAGATTAATGTAAATTATTGATATCCATCTTTTTTATTACACCAGAAATATATAGGAGTTGACGATAACTTCCTGAACAATCTGTGCTCATGTGGGCCAAGACAGTAATATGGAATTGGCCCCGCTTGCTGGATAATAAGGGAATAAAAATACCTCCAGTTTCTCGACTCACAGATCTACGCATGATCTCTGAAATCAACACCATTTCTTCCAAAATCCACACTGCTGCAGATTCTATGAATATTATTCCATGGTTCCCATTGCATTCGATTTAACGCCAGCTTGATCTTTCATAATCGACTGCTCCAGGGTCCGTCCTCTTCCTCGTGTTATCTAACATTTTGAGAGGCTATTTCTCCTCAATTGTGTTGACATAATTTCATTTTAATTAGCACCACATTCCAAATATAATCAACATTAGTGCCTCTATACTTTCAACTGCCACATTTCCAAGTTCCCTTGGCACTGCCAAGAGTCGAATATACTGTTATCTGAACAGTTAGGTCTTCTATTCCAAGGACTTCCACGCTCTTTCTAACAGTGGTTTACACATTCTGGGAGGGTTCAAACGTTAACAAATACAACGTTTATGCTCTTTGTAACCCCATGTTGTACTGGCCCTGTTTACTTTTCGATGCAACCAAACTGAGTGACTTTTACTCCCTACCTGATGTTTGAAACAAGAGTGCAGAGTAAAGGTACGCTTTATCTAACACCACATCTGACTTGTCCTTGGAATGATCGGTGGGAGAATGTAATATCTCATCTATTACACAAACTCTGCATCACAAACAACAACACACAAAGACAAAGGCACGGACAGATATCAACTCGCTCACGACAATATAACTGGCAATCCAGATTCGCTTGTGCAAAACATCACCATTATCTAAAATATCCTGTGTTTAAGTTTTTTTGTTCCGGATTTGGGGATTATATGGGCTCAGAGCTTGATATTTTTCAAACTCCCACAACAGAGTTTGAAGCATAGTGTTATGCAATGAGGCGAGCACGCCTCTGCGAGCTCTCAGCAGTGGCTTGGATTGCCTTGAAGGCTTATGATATAAGCTGAAAGATGGAGAGGAAATGCCCACTGGCGCACATTCGATTCACAGACATAAGCATCCAAGGCACTTCCACAGTAGGTTGTAAAGCAATGATCTCCAATTGTTACATAGAGAGGGAAGAGAGATGAATCGGGAGACAGGCAAAACAAGTGGCCCTTCCCTTAACATCTTGATAGAATTGTAACATAATTACTTCAATGTTGCGCAGTCAGGATTTTGAAACTGCTTCTAAAACACAGTCATGATGTGGAGATGCCGGCGTTGGACTGGGGTAAACACAGTAAGAAGTTTAACAACACCAGGTTAAAGTCCAACAGGTTTATTTGGTAGCAAAAGCCACACAAGCTTTCGAGGCTCTAAGCCCCTTCTTCAGGTGAGTGGGTGAGAGTATGAAATTCCCACTCACCTGAAGAAGGGGCTTAGAGCCTCGAAAGCTTGTGTGGCTTTTGCTACCAAATAAACCTGTTGGACTTTAACCTGGTGTTGTTAAACTTCTTACTGTCTAAAACACAGTGCAGAGGTGATTACAAAACATCGACTGCTGAACCTAAATAAGCAGCTTTATCACCACCCGCTCAAGTGTTTCATGCCTGACCCGTCATTTCATGTAATCAAGGATGGTCAATATCTGACCTTTATCATTTCCCCATCTCCCTCTGTTCACCGATCTATCAAATGTTTGCCCAGTTTCACCTTAAATACTGCGAATGATCCGGTCTCCACTATATGTTGGTGCAGATAATTCCAGAAATTCGCCAACCTCTGTGCGAAGAAATGTTTATGTTACTCAGTTTTAAATGACCAACATTTACCTTGTAGTCATATCCCCTTGTTCGAGGTCTCCCACCATTGACGGTATCGCACCATCTACTCTGTCAATCACCCTCAGAAAGTTATGTGATTGAATAATGTCACCCTTCACTCTTCCAATTTCCAAGGAATACAGGCACACTATTAATTCGCTCTTGAAAGGGAACAGTCTTATCCCAGGGAATAGCATCGTTAATTCCATTAGCGTGCTTCCAATATGACTATCACTTTTAGTGTACGCGGAACAAAGCTGTATGCAGTGTTCCAGATGAGGTCTCATCAGCACCGTGTACAATTTCAACAATATCACCCTTTGTTTAATCTTCAACCATTTTCCAATGAAGGCCTAAATACCTCTTAGCTTGCATTCTTAAATACTTTTTGGAACTGACTGCTCGTTCATTTTTGTAATTCATGCACTAGATTGCCAAGACACCTTTGCACTTCACTCACCTGCAGCCCCTCTCCATTTTGATACCACTCTGCCTTTTGATTCCCCCTGCCAATATGCCAATATACATGACATTATCCCTCCCCACATTAAACTGCCAGAATTTCGCTCATCACTCGATCTATCTATATCCCGTTGCTGAATCACAATATCCTCATCGAAACCTAGATATGGACACAGACTGGTAAATGCTTCGGATGGAGTCAACCTTGACATTGAGCTCTGAATATGTACATAGTTATGATTTTTTTTTCTAAAATAATGTTGGTTAATAAAAGAATAAACTGCAAAGTATGCTTCATGGCTGAACGAGACTTCAAATCCTTTGACATGAATGTGGAGAAAGATATGTATAGATGTTCGGAGCAATAGGGCGAATGTATTGGCAAGGAAGGAAAGCAGCAAATCCAACTGTTAAATTATTCTATCTGCTTCAGAGACGAAGATAAAGAGTATGAAATATCCTCAGACTGTTTGGGAGTAATGAGGGGCAGGCGTGGTGTTCCTGGGCGGCACGCTGTCTTTTCAGAAAACTGTCGTACAGAGGGAAATCCGGGGTTATCATAGCATTCCTGGATAAACATTGTATAGTAAGCAGTTTCAAGCAGCACTGAGTGTGGCTTAATTGTGCAGCGAGTGGTGCTCGCTGAACCTATCCTGTTTCAACCACTCAACAGCCAGAGACATTAACATCTGCATCACTTGAAATAAATGAGCTGGAGATGGGGCTGCCTCTGGTGAGAACAAGTTGTCTGAAAGTAAATACTATGTATTGTAGGATGCTGTTCGCCCCTGATTACATTCCAACTCTGTGCCTGTATCTCATTGTCAGGCTCATCGATTTTCCATTCCTCAGGGCCAGAAATGATAATGGAACCGAATTTTGTGGAACGATCAGATTAGATCTGACCATGGACATAATTTGAAATTTATTGATTAATTCCCTTCCATTTCACACCATTCCTGGCATGCTTCGGGACCCTGATCAACTTACCTTGCAAACTGTGTTTGCAATGATCATATTCAGTCGTTGGTGTATATTTTGTGATTTAAATCTGCTAAATGTATATGTTCATTTGAAACTTGCAATTTAAATTTGGAAAGTGCATTTGTTGACTTGTAAATATTTTGTATTATAACGCGTTCGTGTTGTTGTCCAGTTCTTGTGATTAATAATTTTGAAATTAGCACATGAATTATCAGCGTTTTTATTGTCACTGTAAAATTGCTGTTGACAAAGGAAAAGCTAAAAAAAGGATTTTTTTTTTTGAAATTCCAAGAGGAACTTTCAGCTGAATCTAACAATTTAAATACGATTGTGACCCTGGTCCATATTCGTCCTTGGGCGCCTGTCGATGTGCAGTTTGCACATTCTTCCTGAGTCTGCACGGATTTCCCAGTGGTGGCCCGGTTTCATAGAATCTTAGAATCACTGCAGTACAGAAGGAGGCCATTCGGCCCATCATGTCTGCACTTACCGCAATCCGACCCAGGCTCTATCACCATAATACCATGCATTTGCCCTAGCTAATCCCCCTGATCCGAAGGGGCAATTCAGCATCGACAATCCACATAACCCGCACATCTTTGGAGTGTGGGAGGAAACCGGAGCACCCGGAGAAAACCCATGCAAACACCGGGAGAATGTGTGAACTCCACACAGACAGTGACAGAAGCCGGAAATCGATTCCTGCTGCTGTGAGACCACTGTGCCGCCACATACTCCACATAGGTCATTGTATATTCAATTAATCAATGCAAATTCAATGTTAAATTTGAGAAACAGTTCAGTTTTGCGATTATTTACATTTATTTATTTAATCCTTAATGAACGTGTATGTCACTTCTAATAGCAGCATTTGTTTCCCACCGTGATTCCTGCACAACTGAGTGGTTCACCAGGTCATTTCGGTGGAGTGTTCAGCGAAAACAAATCTCGCTGTCTGGAGTCACAAATACTTAATATGCGATGATGAGAACATGCGGCACTCATTTAAAAGCATCAGTGAACGAGATGTCATTTTGAAGCAATATTAAGGCTGCCACCATTACTGAGACAAGCTGGACATTCTTGTTTGATGAATGTCAACGAGGCACCGTGGTGTACCTGAACTCACGTCCCCAATAAATAGAGCTAGATATCTGCAAAACTGACCCACTTACATTGTCACTCAACACAGTCTCCCACAGCTCACTATCGGATGAACAATCCTTCCGAGACTTGCATTGTGTCAGCGGGCATACAGAATGAGAACAGTGTATCCGTAACTGATTGCAGGTCATTCCAGTGTTCAGCTTGTGTATTAGTAACTAGAAACGCAACACGATTAAAGCATTTGCGCTCCGAGAGTGCAATGAGCCAGGTAAGACCTGAATGTTGAACAATGTTTGTCCAGTTCCGAATTTTCCATGAATCACTTGATCTTCTCAAACCTGCAGTGTTCAGCATTGATGCGTTTGTATTAATTGAATCACTTATTTGGTCACTATGCAATCCAGATGCATCACCATGCTCACCTTTACTGTCATTACAAGTACCGATTCATGATTGACCACATTAATAAAATATACTTTTGTACATTTTCTCTTTCATTCGGAGGAATTCATGTTATTCTTAATGGTTAATGAAAAAGCCATACTTTCCTTTTTGCCAGTGTTAAACTTTAATTTGTTCAATGCCTGGGTTACTTGATACGTACAGAAGGAAATTTTAATTTGCAAGTGTAATAATGCTAATTTTCAATGACAGGAATTAATGTTATTTAGCCTAGCACATAAATATTTTTGCTCTTCAGTATTTGGGTTGAGTTAGCAATATCAATTCTAAGCCATTCGCCCAAAAGCATTTCTTGCGTGGCCCAATTAGTTTTCCTGAATTTCCTCACGATCATAAATCTCAATCCACTAATGCAATCCATGTGTTTTCCAACATAATATGCACTGACCGCAAAATAATCGAGTTTCCAGATGGTGCCAAGGCTAAAACAAAAAATCAACTGAACAACATTTGAAGAGCTCATGAAATAACGGAAGAAGGGAATAATAGTAAAGAATTTTGCAGATTCTCTCAATGTAGTCCTCTATTATTCACATCAATCTGTGGACAGATTTTAGGCCCAAGAAGGTATCCCAGGAGCATCAGCGGGCACAATTATAAATTAAATGCCAAATATGTGATAGTAAACAACAGGACCACTTGCATGCCAAATTGATATACTGCAGTTGTGAGACTTAACTGTGCAATTCGACAACTGACGCATGTTATCTTAGCTCTGCAAATCCGGCACACCAAATCGGGATTTCTGCTCGACACGCTGGAGGAGGATCCCCAAATATCCCTATGCCCACCAATGGGGGAAATCAGCACATTGGTGCTGAAGGAAAGGCTGAATCATTTGCAAAAATGTTCAGCTAAACGTGCCATTGAATGACACTAACCCACATTTCCGCCCTCCTCCAAGAACTTTCCGCAATCATTTCCAATGCCTGCCACAATCATGAAGTTAAAGGTTTATGTATTTGTCACAAGTCTTACACTCACATTTCGATTAAGTTACTGTGACATTTCTGGAGTCGCCACAGTCTGGCACCTGTTCGGGACAATTCACCTAACCAGCACATCTTCCAGAACGTGGGAGGAAACCGGAGCACCCAGACGAAACCCACGCAGACACGGGGAGAACGGGCAGACTCCGCACAGACAGTAACCCAAGCAGGAAATCGAACCCGGGTCCCTGGCGCAGCAATGCTAACCACTATGCTACTGTGCCGCCCATTCGCTCAAAATCTTTAATTAATTAAAACAAACTTTCCCTGGCGTGTTTTCTTTCTCTTTTTCGCTACCTCAAGTCATCATTTTGTCAATCATTGCCTGAGACCTTTTCATAATCTTTCAGAAATATTACCTCGCCACCCGCCCCCGCTCCCCGCCCCCACCCTCATGCCCCCAACCTCTTTTCCCTGAGAGGATCATACTTGTTGAAATTTTCATACTGAACTTCTGACCATTAAAATGAACTCCACATCAGCTCCAAATATTCAGAAAATGCGTGATTTTCCACATTCTAAAAGAATAAGAGGTAATTGAGTGGAGTTACTGGTTTCTCAAAGGAAACAGAACATGGTGTAACGATTCAAAAATTCGGTCAACTTCTGTGGAGACAGAGAAAGTCAGTTAACCTCGTGAGATTGACTCTTCTTCGGAGATGAAAAAGAGTAGAAAATGCTTGGATTCTAAAGTAGGAGAGGGGTGCAGAAGGCAAAGCAGAACAAAAATAAATAAAACTGTGAAGGCTGGGTGACAAATTTACTGAAAATCTACTTTCATTCCACAAGCACGGCCTCAACTTGCATTTCTTTAGCCAAGTCAGCTCACATATTTCTCACACATGTCCACACTTCAATCCTTGGACTGCTCAAATGCCACTGTGAAGCAAAACACAAACTTGAGTAATATTGATTCGGGTCCGGTTAAATACTTTGCAGCCTTGTGCATTTGACAATTTATTGAACTACTTCAGGTCCTGAACTCGCTGCTTCGTCTAAATTGTGTTTTTCTTTTAGCCAAAACTCGCACAGATTTGTTTCAAACTTCAGACAATGCCATCGCCACTAAAGTACGCACTGTTAAATAAAGTAAATGTGCTAGAGTCAAGCAAATTTCATGCAGATTCTGAGAATCTGAATATGATCGTAATTTAAGCACCGGTAATAGATTTCCAATTTTTCACTAAAACTTTCAAGGTCGCAATCGAGTGACTTGGCTGCTGCTGTGGGTGCGATCTTATGAAGGGAGATGAAGCAGACACAGAGAGGACGTTGGGTACGCTCTTTATAAATTAAACAAGCATAAGAACATATTTTGACGGTAGAAAAAGGATACACATGGTTTGTTGGCAGGGTTTGAATAGTTTGAGGTATAAATCATAGAATCAAAGAATCAATACAGTGCAGTAAACTTTGTGGAAACAGAAGCTCAAATCCTTGTGTGATTCATGAATACACACTATCATTTTTGTCATGAATTTGTGAATGGACATATCAGTGGAGGTTCTCAATGTTATATCCTGGGAAAATATATACTATGCAATTGTTAAATGAGCTTTTGAAAGTGAAATATAATGATAGTAACCCGTGGTCTCCAAGTGACTGAAGCCTGCATGTCCTGGGTTTTGATGTTCCTCAAATAAGCCGTATTGGCTGCCATGTAAAAATGCTGAAAAAATAATGTTTGTTTAATGTACTGTAATTGATGTAGCGAATTACACAACTATTTATCCCTCTGGAATTATTAATAGTGTATAAGTAACGGGACGTATTTTGAGAAAATGATTTCGTGTTCTGCCAGTGAGCAAACGCACACAGAAGGGACATCAAATGGAGGAAGCAATAATTCTAAGGATTCGATATGTTTTTTACTATATCCTCGCGGCTTTATGTATACCCGGTAAGCTGTGAAATTGTTTTCAGTCAGTGTTAAACTCTGTTTATACATCTTCACTTTATTCCATTGATAAGACATAAATCCTTCCTTCTGTGAGTTCGGTATAGATAATGCATTATTTTCCATCTCTCCGGCTGCAAATTTGAACTCTTCCAGTATTCTGTATTGACTTCACCAATGGCTGTTGTGTTCTCCGATCTGCACTGCATCCCGCTGCAGTAACATATCTGTTTTCAAATTCTCTGATCACGCAAATGCTGGAAATCTGAAATAAGATGAATAGTTAATGCAGGTTAAATTCAGCAAAACGAGGAGCATCTGACAGAGAAAAACGGTTATTCGCCAAAAAAATGCAATTGCTGCATTCATGCAGACATCCCGCAGACTGATCATTAATACATGAACATGCATTTATTTTATTGAGATAGTTGGAAGTTTACCTCTCCGATCCCCACGCAGATACGTGGAGAAGGTGCAAGCTTCACATAAACACTCACCGGACGTCAGATTTGAACCTTTGTCTTTGGCGCTGTGAGGCAGCAGTGGTAACAATTGTGCTACCCAAATGTGACTTCATTCTGATATTTTCCTGACCCATTTTCTCTGATATTGTTTAGAACGTGATGCTTGACTGATTTCTTTTATTCGTGCCTTAAATACGGCCGTCGCCTGTTGGGCCAATAATTGATCGCCCATCGCTGAAGGCAATGCTGCAGATCAGATCAACGCCGGACACACCAAATAAGGACACTAAATGTCCTTCCCTCTAATACATTCGTGAACCCGTTATAGAACATTACTAGGGTTCAAACTTACTCACCCAGAGCATTTTAGCTTTTACTTAGGGTCATGTGAGCCCGAAACTTCAGCTCTTTTCTCTCTTTGCAGATGCTGCAAGACCTGCTGAGTTTTACAGCATTTTCGCTTTTTGCCCTCAGAGCATCACCCGGGGTCTCTGGATTACTAGTCCATTGACAACAATACGATGCCACTGACTCCCCATGTAATGAGACATAATTGTCCGCAGTCCATTTTAACACACAATACTGTAGTGTGTTGATTTCATTTATCAATTTTACAGCAGCATGATAGTTAGGAAGCAGTCAATGTTCAGTTACACTCTATTTTAGTCTGGTGTCGATGTGGACTTTGTTCACATCCGCTGTTGGATTAGTCCCTCTTGTAGCATTTTGTTGCATAACGTCATGAAGAAGGAAAAAAAAGACATGATTGAAATATTCAGAAAATGTGGCTGGATCTGTGAAGATCCAAACTGAACGATTCAGCTCAAAGCCGTTTTCTTCAGAAATTCAAGAAGAGAGATTGATGGTGGACGTTGTGCAAGAGGAAGTAAGGAGGGCAGTAAAAATCGAACTGCGGGGGTGAAGGTAGGGGAGATTAAATGGCAACACGTTTTATGGTACAAAATACAAATGGAAGGGTAAAAGTTACAACAAATAAGTAAGGGATTTACCTAGTGTGGGTGTGAATCGCTGAAGAATGAAAGCGTGTCGGAAGGCAGGAAAATAGAAAAAGGAAAAAAAAGCAGGCAAATCGGCATAAACAAAATTATGCAGGCATTGCGGCATAAACTATGGTTTGATATAGTTGACATGAATATTGAGTTCAGAGATCTATCAAGTTTGTAATATTAACATATGCTGCTCTACCGCAGCCTTGCACTCAGCCTCAATCGAACAAAGCTGTAGCCCATGAATAGCACACTTATAAGTCTCACAACACCAGGTTAAAGTCCAACAGGTTTATTTGTTTGCACAAGCTTTCGGGGTCTCGCTCCTTCTTCAGGTGAGTGAAGCCGAAGGAGGAGCGAGACTCCGAAAGCTTGTGCTACCAGATAAACCGGTTGGACTTCAACCTGGTGTTGTGAGACTTCATACTGTGCTTACCCCAGTCCAACGCCGGAATCTCCGCATCATGCCGATGGATAGTGACGTTAGTGTGACTGCCAGGTATAGAATTAACCGGCTGGTAACTGGAGATATGGGTCGGTCTTGATGAATTGGGGTGTTCTCAAAGCAGTTGCACAATCTAGTCCTTACACCCCCAGAGTCAGGAGTATCAGATTTTGAGCAGCAAATATGATGTGCGAACATGCATAATGTAAACATAGAAATCTACTTGAACTGTGACATTGTTCCTGCCATTTTAGCATTCGCCAACTGCTTCTGTCCTCTCCTTCGCTCAATACCAACAAATGACTGCATTTTTCCCGCAGCACTTACCAGGCTTCATCTAAAAGGCAGCAGAAATGCATACTATTTGAGTGTGCCACAAGGCAAACATGCCGTCCAAAATTGGAATCAAACACGAAATCTATTGATTATCTTCAGAAAACAATAGCGCGGTAATATCCTCGAATGCATGGCAGCCATTTGGCATACATCCAAATAAGTTGTAAATGTGTCTCTCCTCACGGCCTGAACTGGATCAGGAAGTTTGACCATATGTAACTTTCAGAACACCGAGTGAATGGGGGTATGAGAGTGGATATTGCCGGCAAGATCATAACTGTGGTGAGAACTAAGAATGAAATATGAGCCTACTGCAATACTCAGATAATGTCTAATTATGCAGAAATAATGAGACTACAATAGGCGGAACAGAGTAGGGGAGCGCTATTCTGTCTTTCCACGTTAATCAATCACAACATTCAAAATCCGACTGTGGTGTTCATTCTACTATCGTGCTCTACACCATAGATTTTGGCTTAGTGTGGATCCAAATATTAACCTAATTTAGTCCTGAATGTATCAAATGACCCTGTCGCTACTGCTCCCTTGGGAAGAGAATTCTACACACTAATGGCACTCTGAGTGAATATACAATTGTGCATGCGTAGCACAAATGGGAAATAGCATATTTACAACTGAATGTCTATTATGTGGTATCCCACACTCGACCATAATACTATACGAAATAGGAACAGGTGCAGGCTGTTCGACCGCGAGAGCCGACTGCATCATGCATAGAACATAGAACAGACAACAGCACAGCACAGAACGACCCTTCGGCCCACGATGTTGTGCCGAGCTTTATCTGAAACCAAGATCAAGCTATCCCACTCCCTATCATCCTGGTGTGCTCCATGTGCCTATCCAATAACCGCTTAAATGTTCCTAAAGTGTCTGACTCCACTATCACTGCAGGCAGTCCATTCCACACCCCAACCACTCTCTGCGTAAAGAACCTACCTCTGATATCCTTCCTATATCTCCCACCATGAACCCTATAGTTATGCCCCCTTGTAATAGCTCCATCCACCCGAGGAAATAGTCTTGTGAACGTTCACTCTATCTATCCCCTTCATTATTTTATAAACCTCTAGTAAGTCTCCCCTCAGCCTCCTCCGCTCCAGAGAGAACAGCCCCAGCTCCCTCAAACTCTCCTCATAAGACCTATCCTCCAAACCAGGCAGCATCCTGGTAAATCTCCTCTGCACTCTTTCCAGCGCTTCCACATCCTTCTAATAGTGAGGTGACCAGAACTGAACACAATATTCCAAATGCAATTGGATCGTGGTTGATCCGATTGCACAGGTCCATTTTCCTACCTTTTACCGATTATCTTTGATTCCCTTTTTGATGAAAAGTCGATCTAACTCAGTTTTACGCACGGTCTCACAGTGGTTCGCACAGCTGCTCCACAGCGCCAGGGACCCTGGTTCGATTCCCGGCTTGGGTCACCGTCTCTGTGGAGTTCTCCTCGTGACTGTATCTGTTTCCGCCGGGTGCTCCGGTTTCCTCCCACATTCTGAAAGGCGTGCTGGTTAAGTGCATTGACCCGAACAGGCGCTGGACTGTGGAGAATTTCACAGGAACGTCATTCCAGTTTTAATGTAAGCCCTACTTGTAACTAATAAATAAATACACTCTGTAACCTTAAATTTGCACAAGGGCTCTGCCCCTACTGCTGTCTGGGCAGAGAATTTTAAGGAATCACAATCCTCCAAGAGAAATAATTTATCATCCTCTCATTCTTAAATTGGTTCCCCTTTGTTCCGAAACAATGTCCTGTAGCATTAGACTCTCTCATGAGGTCGATCATCCTCTCAGCATCTACCCTGTCAAGCTCCTTAAAAATTCTGTATATTTGATTGAGATCACCTCTCATTCGTCTAAATTCCAACGAGCAGTGTCCCAACCTGTTTAACGTTTCCTCATAAGACACTCGCTCTCTGCAGTGAATCATTGTAGTTAACCTTACCACAACTGCCTGCATTAAAGTAACATATTTCCTTCAGTAAATGTAATATGGTGCAAGCATGCACTTTGCATTTGGACTGAAAAGCTCCCGACAGAATATTTAATGTTTGCAACTGTTTCATCTCTCACAATTCAGAACTCTAATTTCTATAGTCCCCACATGTCGAACGTTGCCTTGTAAGTCAAAAGCTCGCGATTGCTATCACTGAGTCCTTCTAAAAATGCAAGTATTCCAAACCTTGGGTAAGAAGCGCAAAGCTCCACACAGAATTCTAGGGTGTGTCACAAAACTTATTTTCAACGCTGAACACGTTCCACAATTCTACACTCGGCCCCTTTGAAATTAAGGCTAACATTCTCCGTGTCTTCCTCCTAATGCCCTGGAACTGCACGTTAACATGTAACATTCGCATTGTCACTTCCAATTTCTTCCATGGCCATGCCCTCCAGTGCACCGTTAATTTAATACAACATCACGACCATCTTTCATATTTGCAGTCTTCCAAATCTCGGCGCTGGAGAATCCTTGATTTCTTGTCTGCATTCTGTGCTCCGTTTGTTTAGCTGCCAAGACATCCAGATATCCAGCTATGGATATCTATCACTAAAGATCTCACCTTGCCGTCATGTAAGACATTTTACAAAGCATCTGAATGGAGAAGAGAAACGTGGCAGCGAGTTATAGGCGTAAGTTGCAGAGATAATAGAGACCGCAATGTTGAAGCATGGATTCCAATAAAAATGGAGGAGAAATGCTGTACTGCAGGTTGTCTGAAGTTTTCAAGGTGGGGGCTATTACAAACATATAAAAGTGGTAAAATAAATATTGCATTTGAGCCAAAGGACATTGGCTTTACATTATTGAACTCAGTCTAATCTGTAGCTCTTTTGTCTAACCTCTCTGAATTGTTCTTTATTTCAGCCAACTTAATCACGATGCTAACACTCCAACTCAGGGACTGCGGTCTGTGCAAGAGCACTACTATCTACCTGGTCGCCATGGTCACGGCAGACGTCCTGGTCCTCTCATTTCTTGTTCTGGTAAACCATATACTGGTTCCCCATTTCCCACAGGTGTTTTACCTTAACAGCGTAGCCTACGGCCTCAACTCCATCACGAGTGCCGCTGTGATTGACTGCTCAGTATGGCTAACCGTGTCCTTCACGTCTGACCGTTACGTGGCAATCTGCTGCCAGAAGTTCAGAGGAACTCACTGTACTCCGAAATCTGCAGCTGTGGTGGTTGTGGTGATTTATCTTGCGACATATTTGAGAAGCATCCCAAATTATTTCACAAATATACATTACTATGATCATAAAAACCTGCAAAACGAACATAGAGACGGTCTCAGCATTGAATCTAAGCAGGCCTGGAGAGCATTTGACTGGATGAACATTATTTTAAATCCCTTAGTTCCTTACTTGGCTGTGGTGCTGCTCAACCTGTTGACAGTCAGGCACGTCCTGGTGGCCAGTCGTGTCCGGCGGGGATTCCGGGGAGATGGTCAGAGTTCTGCGGACCCCGAGATGCAGAATCGGAGGAAAGCCCTGGTGTTGCTCTTTGCTGCCTCGGCGAGTTTCATCTTGTTGTGAATGCCGACAATCGGCCTCTTCCTTTTCTCACGGCTCACTGAAAGCTACAGTTTCTCCGACTTCAACCACCATGTTGCTGTGATTCATGAAAGCGCTGACATGCTCAGTACACTGAACTGTTGTACCAGCACGTGTATGTACGCTCTAACCCAATCCAAATTCAGGGCAGAGCTGAGAAGGACGCTGCGATGTGGGAAAAATCTAATTACTAAAACTACTGCTGCACGTGACTGAATATTCAGGCAATGGCGCGAATGTATCATCCCACAGACAAATTATAATTGATGCAACTAATTCACACCTATATTTGTTTCCAAACGATTTTTAATTAGAAATTGTAGTCCATAGAACCATAGAAAATTACAGCTCAGAAACAGGCCTTTTGGCCCTTCTTGTCTGTGCCGAACCATTTTATGCCTAGTCCCACTGACCTGCACTTGGACCATATCCCTCCACACCCCTCTCATCCATGAACCCGTCCAAGTTTTTCTTAAATGTTAAGAAAGCATTTACCACTTTATCCTGAAGTTGTAAAATAGGAAAATAGATTAACACAATTGGTTTAAGCAGAAATTACAATTATAATTGTAATTTCACAGTGAAATAATTACAGTTTATATCTTATTGATATCGATCGAAAGTTGAAGTACATTTATGGTCCTGCAATAAAATTGTGATAATTATTGGAGTCTGCAAGCTCATCAATTATTTTAGGACGTACAGTCATACAGAGCTTGTGGTAGTCGGCAGTATTTAGGTAACATGTGGGGACAGAAACGGATGAGCCACTTTCGGTGAAGTAGAACGCCACTTCTCTGCTTTCACTTGTTTATTTTTCCGTCACAAGTGGAATGATTTCAGAATGCCAGTGCGCTGCGAATGCTGTACACTCGGTGCTGCAGCTGCTATGTTGGATAATCTGTTTTGAATGTCGTCCTGTATAGAGTGTCCGTACTTATGGAAAGTGCCATTATGTTTGATGCGATCATTTGGATGAAAGATGACCGTCGAGCTTCACTTGAGCACTCAGGTGGATTTAAAACCCGAGTGTTAGTATGACTAATGTCCTAAATTACGGAAACGAAAACAGATTAAAGATTAATACATGTCTATTTGACACTATATCTCTTGATGACGTCAGGAGATGTTGAAAGCGCAAGATCAATACAGGTTATCACTTTAATATGAAAAGTGTTCAAATGTTAAGCAACATTGGAGAAAGTAGTTGGACTCATGGAATCTGCAGTGCAGAAGGAGGCCATTTGGCGCATTGAACTTGCACCGACAACTGTCCCACTCAGGTTCCATCCCCATAACCCCTCATATTTACATTTCTATTTCGCCTGACACAAAGGAGCAATTCATCATGGCCAATCAACCGAATCCGCACATTTTTGGACAGTGGGAGGACACCGGAGCACCCGGATGAAATCCTTGCAAGACACGGGGAGAATGTGCAAACTCCACACAGACAGTCACCCGAGGCTGGAATTCAATCCGGGTCCCTGGCGCTGTGAGGCCGTACTGCTAACCTCTGTGCCACTGTGCTGCCCGAAATACATATTTTATATTTTGCCTTCACAAGCTTTATCAGATTAGATTTTCAATTGATAATTGTTGCTCAACAGCACTGGAATAACATAGCTCTCCCTTTATTCTCCCCGCTTCGATCAAAGGTAATAGAAGAAAATCCTTATCTCTCGTTCTCTCTGGAAACGCTTCAGCAGGTGATGAATATTGCCTCCATTTCTATGTTTCCTTCTCTCACATTTGCAGCAGTGACAGTTCGTTTTTTTTCGGTTTTAATTGTAATTGGCTCGGAATAGTGATTAATTATTCTCTGTTCTCGACCGAAATTTCCCCGTATGCCAACTGTGACTCTTACTTTTCCTTCTCGTTTTTATTTCCTCTCAGCTCGGTTTTCTCTAGTTTTTTATATCCCCGGTAAATATGCTTCCTGTAGCCGGGAGATCCCCCTTTATTCGGCCTTCTGCAAAAAAATGCCGCCCCTGAGCCCACTTACTGCCCAATGTATCTGCAGGGCAACCGCTGTCTCCCTTATTCCCAAGTTTCTGCACTCACATTTCGTTCTCGTTATTCAGAATTACACGACCCCCAGTTTTAGTTCCTGAAATATCCTATACAGACTGAAACTACATATTTCAGATACCATAGAATAAGAGCATCAGACAACACGAAAATTTTTATTAACGCTGTATATGCCAACTCGTTTGCTAACACATGCAGGTTAATGCTTTGCTAGATGCATCAGCACACAGTCTATTTTTTTCTCTCTCTCTCCGGAGCAAATGTGTTTATTGAGTCTTCGTTTGCAGCAGTCTGTGGTCCAAACAATTAAGTTTCTGAAAGCACGAAATAGATCGGAAACCTCCCGCCACACGGTCAGAAAAACTGCAACAATTCAGCGGAGTAAATTATTTCCCAAGTGAATCAGTAGCTTACTGCCTGACCATGTGAACTATACACTGAACTGCGGAGGGTTCCTATCTCAACAATGTAAAAGAAAATTAACAAATTGTTCCCTTTCACAGAAAATGTCCGAGCCGAGATTGAGAATCTCATTCTTCCACATCCCCATTGTGCATGTGAGCGATTAGTGCAGAGATTAAGGTGCATGCAATAGATTTGTTTGATGCAAAGAATGTAATCACTGGACTCGCTTTATTAGTTCTGGATCTGGCTCTTGCAAACTTGTCGTTTGGGGAATCATATTTGCATGTTTTCTCCATCAAGTTGCTGATAGCACACTTTGGAATAATAAAACTTGACACCACAATATACTGAACGTCAATATATATTTCAGGCTTTATGAACATTATTTTGAAATGCTGAGAGAAATGAAAATAATGTCACTTCATTAACTTGAAAAGTTGAAGCGAAAATTTAGCAAACATTACCAAGCGAAGGTTTCAGCATTTATGTGATCCTCCCAGTCCCAAGCTGTTCACTAACTCATCCTCAGTCACTGCGCGTTGGTTCTTGTGTGTATCTTGGTGGAGAAAGTTGAGAGTAATGGAGAGTCGTGGGACTGAGAGTAAGGTGCAGTCACTCTCCCTCACTCATTTCCTCAATGTTGCAGATGTACACCCACTCTCAGTGACACACAGGCCAACACTCAACGTTACAGAAACATACCGTCACTGCCATTGACTCTCACTGATTCTTACTGCTGCGCGCACAAAATCGCTCAATTTCACTTCAACTCAGTCACGCACTCAGTCGCGCGCACTCACTGACATCACACACAGGTACTCACTCTGATTGCCACACCACTCACTCTGTCTACCACAAACACACACAAACACACACACAATGACTTCCACACACGGTCTCACTCACTGTGGCGCAGGAATTCACAAAAAACAACTCTCACTGCGCAAAAACTCTCACTGCCGCATCGTGGCCAGATCACCATGTCTACACCCAACGAAACTTTTCTCTCTCTGGGTCCGCCATCACTTCACACATCCCAATTCTCCCGTGACTCACACATCCCAAGCCAGCTGTGACTTTCACATCCCAGGCCAGCTATGGCTTCACACATCCCATCCGCTCCGCGACTTCCCCAGTTCCCGGTCCATCCCGATAGATCTCCCTTCAGTCCCGCATTAACTTCCTGAGGATCCGCACTGGCGATTTGACCACACCCCTCCACCAATACCGGAACAAATTCAATTAGACGCTACCTCGGGCCTCAGGAAGTGCGGCCTGATCAAATCAAATCATTCCAGCCGCCAAGATTCTGCAGCTGCTTCAGGCTGCACAGACCTGTCACTCATTCCTCTCAAAACTAGAATCAAAAATAACTAACCTGGGACGGTAACGTTGCTGGGTGTTTTCTATAGGCCGCCCAATAGTAACAGAGATGTTGAGGAGCAGATGGGGAAACAGATCCTGGAGAGATGTAGGAATAACAGAGTTGTCATGATGGGAGATTTTAATTTCCCAAACATAGATTGGAATATCCCTAGGGCTAGGGGTTTGGATGGAGAGGAGTTTGTTAGGTGTGTCCAGGAGAGTTTCCTGACACAGTATGTGGATAGGCCTACTAGAGGAGAGGCTGTACTTGATCTGGTGCTGGCTAATGAACCTGGACAGGTGGAGGATCTCTCGGTGGGTGAGCATCTTGGGGATAGCGATCATAATTCTATCTCCTTCACGATAGCATTGGAAAGAGATAGGATCAGGCAGGCTAGGAAAGTGTTTCTCTGGAGTAAAGGGAAATACAGTGTCATCAGGGAGGAAATTAGACGGGTAAATTGGAAGGAGGCATTCTTGGGGAAAGGTACCGAAGGAAAGTGGAGGATTTTCAAGGAATGTTTGTCTGGAGCTCTGCATGACAACGTTCCGATGAGACAGGGGGGTGTTGGTAGGGTACGGGAACCGTGGTGCACGAAGGTTGTGATGAACCTGGTGAATAAGAAAAGAGAGGCGTACAGAAGGTTCAGAGAGCTGGGAGGTGTTAAGGATTTAGAGGAGTATACGGGATGTAGGAAGGAGCTTAAGAAGGAAATTAGGAGAGCGAGAAGGGGTCATGAGAAGGCCTTGGCGGGTAAGATTAAGGAGAATCCCAAGGCTTTCTACAAATATGTCAAGAGTAAAAGGATGAGATGTGA